>NC_086448.1:321931686-322034186 GCF_028390025.1 Pseudophryne corroboree | reverse complement strand
GAATCCTTCACCAATGATAAGGAATAAGACAGCATACTCCAACTCACTTAAAGGCAGGCAAAGACAGGTATATAAAGGTATGTTTAATAAAGATGAGCGCCGGAAATTTTTCGGGTTTTGTGTTTTGGTTTTGGGTTCGGTTCCGCGGCCGTGTTTTGGGTTCGACCGCGTTTTGGCAAAACCTCACCGAATTTTTTTTGTCGGATTCGGGTGTGTTTTGGATTCGGGTGTTTTTTTCAAAAAAAAAACTAAAAAACAGCTTAAATCATAGAATTTGGGGGTCATTTTGATCCCAAAGTATTATTAAACTCAAAAACCATAATTTCCACTCATTTTCAGTCTATTCTGAATACCTCACACCTCACAATATTATTTTTAGTCCTAAAATTTGCACCGAGGTCGCTGGATGACTAAGCTAAGCGACCCTAGTGGCCGACACAAACACCTGGCCCATCTAGGAGTGGCACTGCAGTGTCACGCAGGATGGCCCTTCCAAAAAACACTCCCCAAACAGCACATGACGCAAAGAAAAAAAGAGGCGCAATGAGGTAGCTGTGTGAGTAAGATAAGCGACCCTAGTGGCCGACACAAACACCGGGCCCATCTAGGAGTGGCACTGCAGTGTCACGCAGGATGGCCCTTCCAAAAAACACTCCCCAAACAGCACATGACGCAAAGAAAAAAAGAGGCGCAATGAGGTAGCTGTGTGAGTAAGATAAGCGACCCTAGTGGCCGACACAAACACCGGGCCCATCTAGGAGTGGCACTGCAGTGTCACGCAGGATGGCCCTTCCAAAAAACACTCCCCAAACAGCACATGACGCAAAGAAAAAAAGAGGCGCAATGAGGTAGCTGTGTGAGTAAGATAAGCGACCCTAGTGGCCGACACAAACACCGGGCCCATCTAGGAGTGGCACTGCAGTGTCACGCAGGATGGCCCTTCCAAAAAACACTCCCCAAACAGCACATGACGCAAAGAAAAAAAGAGGCGCAATGAGGTAGCTGTGTGAGTAAGATAAGCGACCCTAGTGGCCGACACAAACACCGGGCCCATCTAGGAGTGGCACTGCAGTGTCACGCAGGATGGCCCTTCCAAAAAACACTCCACAAACAGCACATGATGCAAAGAAAAAAAGAGGCGCAATGAGGTAGCTGTGTGAGTAAGATAAGCGACCCTAGTGGCCGACACAAACACCGGGCCCATCTAGGAGTGGCACTGCAGTGTCACGCAGGATGGCCCTTCCAAAAAACACTCCCCAAACAGCACATGACGCAAAGAAAAAAAGAGGCGCAATGAGGTAGCTGTGTGAGTAAGATAAGCGACCCTAGTGGCCGACACAAACACCGGGCCCATCTAGGAGTGGCACTGCAGTGTCACGCAGGATGGCCCTTCCAAAAAACACTCCCCAAACAGCACATGACGCAAAGAAAAAAAGAGGCGCAATGAGGTAGCTGTGTGAGTAAGATAAGCGACCCTAGTGGCCGACACAAACACCGGGCCCATCTAGGAGTGGCACTGCAGTGTCACGCAGGATGGCCCTTCCAAAAAACACTCCCCAAACAGCACATGACGCAAAGAAAAAAAGAGGCGCAATGAGGTAGCTGTGTGAGTAAGATAAGCGACCCTAGTGGCCGACACAAACACCGGGCCCATCTAGGAGTGGCACTGCAGTGTCACGCAGGATGGCCCTTCCAAAAAAACACTCCCCAAACAGCACATGACGCAAAGAAAAAAAGAGGCGCAATGAGGTAGCTGTGTGAGTAAGATAAGCGACCCTAGTGGCCGACACAAACACCGGGCCCATCTAGGAGTGGCACTGCAGTGTCACGCAGGATGGCCCTTCCAAAAAACACTCCCCAAACAGCACATGACGCAAAGAAAAAAAGAGGCGCAATGAGGTAGCTGTGTGAGTAAGATAAGCGACCCTAGTGGCCGACACAAACACCGGGCCCATCTAGGAGTGGCACTGCAGTGTCACGCAGGATGGCCCTTCCAAAAAACACTCCCCAAACAGCACATGATGCAAAGAAAAAAAGAGGCGCAATGAGGTAGCTGTGTGAGTAAGATAAGCGACCCTACTGGCCGACACAAACACCGGGCCCATCTAGGAGTGTCACTGCAGTGTCACGCAGGATGGCCCTTCCAAAAAACACTCCCCAAACAGCACATGACGCAAAGAAAAATGAAAGAAAAAAGAGGTGCAAGATGGAATTGTCCTTGGGCCCTCCCACCCACCCTTATGTTGTATAAACAGGACATGCACACTTTAACCAACCCATCATTTCAGTGACAGGGTCTGCCACACGACTGTGACTGAAATGACGGGATGGTTTGGACCCCCACCAAAAAAGAAGCAATTAATCTCTCCTTGCACAAACTGGCTCTACAGAGGCAAGATGTCCACCTCATCATCAACCTCCGATATATCACCGTGTACATCCCCCTCCTCACAGATTATCAATTCGTCCCCACTGGAATCCACCATCTCAGCTCCCTGTGTACTTTGTGGAGGCAATTGCTGCTGGTCAATGTCTCCACGGAGGAATTGATTATAATTCATTTTAATGAACATCATCTTCTCCACATTTTCTGGATGTAACCTCGTACGCCGATTGCTGACAAGGTGAGCGGCGGCACTAAACACTCTTTCGGAGTAGACACTTGTGGGAGGGCAACTTAGGTAGAATAAAGCCAGTTTGTGCAAGGGCCTCCAAATTGCCTCTTTTTCCTGCCAGTATAAGTACGGACTGTGTGACGTGCCTACTTGGATGCGGTCACTCATATAATCCTCCACCATTCTTTCAATGGGGAGAGAATCATATGCAGTGACAGTAGACGACATGTCCGTAATCGTTGTCAGGTCCTTCAGTCCGGACCAGATGTCAGCATCAGCAGTCGCTTTAGACTGCCCTGCATCACCGCCAGCGGGTGGGCTCGGAATTCTGAGCCTTTTCCTCGCACCCCCAGTTGCGGGAGAATGTGAAGGAGGAGATGTTGACAGGTCGCGTTCCGCTTGACTTGACAATTTTCTCACCAGCAGGTCTTTCAACCCCAGCAGACTTGTGTCTGCCGGAAAGAGAGATCCAAGGTAGGCTTTAAATCTAGGATCGAGCACGGTGGCCAAAATGTAGTCCTCTGATTTCAACAGATTGACCACCCGTGAATCCTTGTTAAGCGAATTAAGGGCTCCATCCACAAGTCCCACATGCCTAGCGGAATCGCTCCATGTTAGCTCCTCCTTCAATGTCTCCAGCTTCTTCTGCAAAAGCCTGATGAGGGGAATGATCTGACTCAGGCTGGCAGTGTCTGAACTGACTTCACGTGTGGCAAGTTCAAAGGGCAGCAGAACCTTGCACAACGTTGAAATCATTCTCCACTGCGCTTGAGACAGGTGCATTCCACCTCCTATATCGTGCTCAATTGTATAGGCTTGAATGGCCTTTTGCTGCTCCTCCAACCTCTGAAGCATATAGAGGGTTGAATTCCACCTCGTTACCACTTCTTGCTTCAGATGATGGCAGGGCTGGTTCAGTAGTTTTTGGTGGTGCTCCAGTCTTCTGTACGTGGTGCCTGTACGCCGAAAGTGTCCCGCAATTCTTCTGGCCACCGACAGCATCTCTTGCACGCCCCTGTCGTTTTTTAAAAAATTCTGCACCACCAAATTCAAGGTATGTGCAAAACATGGGACGTGCTGGAATTTGCCCATATTTAATGCACACACAATATTGCTGGCGTTGTCCGATGCCACAAATCCACAGGAGAGTCCAATTGGGGTAAGCCATTCCGCGATGATCTTCCTCAGTTGCCGTAAGAGGTTTTCAGCTGTGTGCGTATTCTGGAAAGCGGTGATACAAAGCGTAGCCTGCCTAGGAAAGAGTTGGCGTTTGCGAGATGCTGCTACTGGTGCCGCCGCTGCTGTTCTTGCGGCGGGAGTCCATACATCTACCCAGTGGGCTGTCACAGTCATATAGTCCTGACCCTGCCCTGCTCCACTTGTCCACATGTCCGTGGTTAAGTGGACATTGGGTACAACTGCATTTTTTAGGACACTGGTGAGTCTTTTTCTGACGTCCGTGTACATTCTCGGTATCGCCTGCCTAGAGAAGTGGAACCTAGATGGTATTTGGTAACGGGGGCACACTGCCTCAATAAATTGTCTAGTTCCCTGTGAACTAACGGCGGATACCGGACGCACGTCTAACACCAACATAGTTGTCAAGGCCTCAGTTATCCGCTTTGCAGCAGGATGACTGCTGTGATATTTCATCTTCCTCGCAAAAGACTGTTGGACAGTCAATTGCTTACTGGAAGTAGTACAAGTGGGCTTACGACTTCCACTCTGGGATGACGATCGACTCCCAGCAGCAACAACAGCAGCGCCAGCAGCAGTAGGCATTACACTCAAGGATGCATCGGAGGAATCCCAGGCAGGAGAGGACTCGTCAGAATTGCCAGTGACATGGCCTGCAGGACTATTGGCATTCCTGGGGAAGGAGGAAATTGACACTGAGGGAGTTGGTGGGGTGGTTTGCGTGAGCTTGGTTACAAGAGGAAGGGATTTACTGGTCAGTGGACTGCTTCCGCTGTCGCCCAAAGTTTTTGAACTTGTCACTGACTTATTATGAATGCGCTGCAGGTGACGTATAAGGGAGGATGTTCCGAGGTGGTTAACGTCCTTACCCCTACTTATTACAGCTTGACAAAGGCAACACACGGCTTGACAAATGTTGTCCGCATTTCTGGTGAAATACTTCCACACCGAAGAGCTGATTTTTTTGGTATATTCACCAGGCATGTCAACGGCCCTATTCCTCCCACGGACAACAGGTGTCTCCCCGGGTGCCTGACTTAAACAAACCACCTCACCATCAGAATCCTCCTGGTCAATTTCCTCCCCAGCGCCAGCAACACCCATATCCTCCTCATCCTGGTGTACTTCAACACTGACATCTTCAATCTGACTATCAGGAACTGGACTGCGGGTGCTCCTTCCAGCACTTGCAGGGGGCGTGCAAATGGTGGAAGGCGCATGCTCTTCACGTCCAGTGTTGGGAAGGTCAGGCATCGCAACCGACACAATTGGACTCTCCTTGTGGATTTGGGATTTCGAAGAACGCACAGTTCTTTGCGGTGCTTTTGCCAGCTTGAGTCTTTTCATTTTTCTAGCGAGAGGCTGAGTGCTTCCATCCTCATGTGAAGCTGAACCACTAGCCATGAACATAGGCCAGGGCCTCAGCCGTTCCTTGCCACTCCGTGTGGTAAATGGCATATTGGCAAGTTTACGCTTCTCCTCCGACAATTTTATTTTAGGTTTTGGAGTCCTTTTTTTACTGATATTTGGTGTTTTGGATTTGACATGCTCTGTACTATGACATTGGGCATCGGCCTTGGCAGACGACGTTGCTGGCATTTCATCGTCTCGGCCATGACTAGTGGCAGCAGCTTCAGCACGAGGTGGAAGTGGATCTTGATCTTTCCCTAATTTTGGAACCTCAACATTTTTGTTCTCCATATTTTAATAGGCACAACTAAAAGGCACCTCAGGTAAACAATGGAGATGGATGGATACTAGTATACTTATGGATGGACTGCCGAGTGCCGACACAGAGGTAGCTACAGCCGTGGACTACCGTACTGTGTCTGCTGCTAATATAGACTGGATGATAATGATATGAAATCAATATATATATGTATATATAATATCACTAGTACTGCAGCCGGACAGGTAGATATATATTTATTAGGTAATGATGACTGATGACGGACCTGCTGGACACTGTCAGCTCAGCAGCACCGCAGACTGCTACAGTAAGCTACTATAGTAGTATGTATCAAGAAGAAAGAAAAAAAAAACCACGGGTAGGTGGTATACAATTACGGATGGACTGCCGAGTGCCGACACAGAGGTAGCTACAGCCGTGGACTAACGTACTGTGTCTGCTGCTAATATAGACTGGATGATAATGATATGAAATCAATATATATATATGTATATATAATATCACTAGTACTGCAGCCGAACAGGTAGATATATATTTATTAGGTAATGATGACTGATGACGGACCTGCTGGACACTGTCAGCTCAGCAGCACCGCAGACTGCTACAGTAAGCTACTATAGTAGTATGTATCAAGAAGAAAGAAAAAAAAAACCACGGGTAGGTGGTATACAATTATGGATGGACTGCCGAGTGCCGACACAGAGGTAGCTACAGCCGTGGACTAACGTACTGTGTCTGCTGCTAATATAGACTGGATGATAATGATATGAAATCAATATATATATGTATATATAATATCACTAGTACTGCAGCCGGACAGGTAGATATATATTTATTAGGTAATGATGACTGATGACGGACCTGCTGGACACTGTCAGCTCAGCAGCACCGCAGACTGCTACAGTAAGCTACTATAGTAGTATGTATCAAGAAGAAAGAAAAAAAAAAACACGGGTAGGTGGTATACAATTATGGATGGACTGCCGAGTGCCGACACAGAGGTAGCTACAGCCGTGGACTAACGTACTGTGTCTGCTGCTAATATAGACTGGATGATAATGATATGAAATCAATATATATATGTATATATAATATCACTAGTACTGCAGCCGGACAGGTAGATATATATTTATTAGGTAATGATGACTGATGACGGACCTGCTGGACACTGTCAGCTCAGCAGCACCACAGACTGCTACAGTAAGCTACTATAGTAGTATGTATCAAGAAGAAAGAAAAAAAAAACCCACTGGTAGGTGGTATACAATTATGGATGGACTGCCGAGTGCCGACACAGAGGTAGCTACAGCCGTGGACTAACGTACTGTGTCTGCTGCTAATATAGACTGGATGATAATGATATGAAATCAATATATATATGTATATATAATATCACTAGTACTGCAGCCGGACAGGTAGATATATATTTATTAGGTAATGATGACTGATGACGGACCTGCTGGACACTGTCAGCTCAGCAGCACCGCAGACTGCTACAGTAAGCTACTATAGTAGTATGTATCAAGAAGAAAGAAAAAAAAAAACCACGGGTAGGTGGTATACAATTATGGATGGACTGCCGAGTGCCGACACAGAGGTAGCTACAGCCGTGGACTTACGTACTGTGTCTGCTGCTAATATAGACTGGATGATAATGATATGAAATCAATATATATATGTATATATAATATCACTAGTACTGCAGCCGGACAGGTATATATATTTATTATGTAATGACTGATGACGGACCTGCTGGACACTGTCAGCTCAGCAGCACCGCAGACTGCTACAGTAAGCTACTATAGTAGTATGTATAAAGAAGAAAGAAAAAAAGAAAAAACACGGGTAGGTGGTATACAATTATAATATTATATATATATTAATTATATACAATTATATATATATATATATATATATATTAATTAAACTGGTGGTGATTATTAAACTGGTGGTCAGGTCACTGGTCACACTATCAGCAACTTGCAAGTAGTACTCCTAAGCATACAATCACAATATATATTATACTGGTGTGGCACTCTGGCAGCAAAAGTGTGCACTGTACGTTATATGTACTATGTACTCCTGAGTCCTGAGTCCTGCTCTCAGACTCTAACTGCTCCCCACTGTCAGTGTCTCCCCCACAAGTCAGATAATACAATACAGTCACACTATCTATCACTTCACTTCAGCAAGTACTAGTAGTAGTAGTACTCCTCCTAATGCTCCCCAAAATTACTACTGTGTCTCTCTCTAGTGAGACTGTCTCACTCTCTTCTCGAATCTCTATATATAAACGGAGAGGACGCCAGCCACGTCCTCTCCCTATGAATCTCAATGCACGTGTGAAAAATGGCGGCGACGCGCGGCTCCTTATATAGAATCCGAGCCTCGCGAGAATCCGACAGCGTGAGGATGACGTTCGGGCGCGCTCGGGTTAACCGAGCAAGGCGGGAGGATCCGAGCCTGCTCGGCCCCGTGTAAAAAACCCTGAAGTTCGGGCGGGTTCGGATTCCGAGGAACCGAACCCGCTCATCTCTAATGTTTAATACACAGATTGGAGGAGTGATGACTACTAGATGGCGTAACACACACACAATAATAAATTTTTTGTACTACTATCTTGGTTCGTTAGTCCCATGAATATTTTTATATAATCTCTCAGTGATTACAGATTAGTACATGAAAATCAGACCAAAAAATAAGTGTAATCTAATAAAAAAGTTTTATTCACAGTTACATATCCTATAGTTGGGGTGTAAGAACATATTTACAAAAAAAGTTAAAAATAATAGAAAAATGAGAGCAACAAAACCAGCGACATTTAAAAAAATGGAACCCGCACTAACTAGTGGATTACCTCTAATGTTCCAGAAAGTTAAAACTTCACAGTGCCCAAGTTTTAAAATACCTAGCCCTTTAAAAATTGCAAATGCTATATTTTCAAACTTCTTGGATTCTTTTGAAAAGAACCTTCTGGGACATTTACAACACAACCTTGTTTAACAACAGGCCATTCATTAATAAATTAATCAGATGAACAATAGTATCTAATTTATTCCCTGCCACAAATATAGTGCCAGACAGAGGAATACTGATATGAAACAGGGATGCAGTTAGATCAGAATTAAGGGTACTCTACATGCATGCAATTAATGATTACAAGGCATGCAAACAAGAACTGCATACATGAATAAAAATTTCCGTCAAGCAGCAATATGAATGGATGCAATTTTGACTAATTCGTATTGCAAATACAAGAATTCGGTATAAGACATAAAAGATGGAGAAGATATAGGTGAGCATTTCAGATATGCATAATAAAATGAATGCGGTCCATGTGGTAAACTAAGAAGAAGGCTCAGTTGAAGGCCAAGGCCTTGTTCTTGGGTGATCCTAGATAGATGGTGTGGGGAGCCAAGATGGCACAGAGGACCATGAGGTGTAAAGCACAAGGTGGTGTGAGGGCATGGATTGACAGGGGATAGGGGGCCCTGCTGGTACATAGACTCTGCCGGAGATCAGGTCATAATATTGCTGTAGGTGAGTAAGTGGTGAAAGGGCACTATAAAATTAAGAATATCATCCTCATCCAGGAATATGGAGGGAAGGCAGAGGGATTTGACTAGAGGCATTTAGGGAACCAGAAGGGGAAGGGGGGGGCACAGGGAGCACATGCCCTGGGCCCAAAGACTTTGATTACAGCTGCAGCGCAGAGCAGTAACGCACTGCGAGCTGGAAAAGAGGAGAGGGAAATGGAGTCCAAGCAGGGGGTGGAGCTACAAAACACCAACTGTACAGTCAGAGACAGCAGCATGGAAAAGAGGGGAGGAGGAGCTGCAGACAATGCACTCAGAATGACAAGGACTAGCAACCAGCCTGTGAATTTCCATTATTTTAAATAAACATTTCAATGCCAGCATTAATATATACTGCGGATGCAAGGTGCATCTTATTACCACATACGATAATAGTGCGCTGAACGTTGCAGCACTTTGTCCCTTAAGAGAAAGCAAGTAGTCACACACAAGGTATTACTGAGGTCCAACGCTCAGAGATATATATGTATTTGATATTAAAAGTTATGCATACAAAATAACATATGTACAATATATGATTCAGTATAACATGTATAAGCCTAGGTAGGTGGTACAGAGTTATCATTGCATAAGAAGCAGGTACAGACAACATACTTCACCCTGTCCCACAGAACTTTCCTCCATCCCTTCTTCTCAGCAACAGCAACTAACTATATCTTAGAAACTGCCTATATCAAACAGTGGGAGTTAACAGTCTGTTGGTTTCGGTCTCCTTCCATTGGTCCAGGAGAGGGAGGTCTCTCATTGCTTGTGTGTTATTGGTAAGTTCACATGCAAGCAATGTCTAGTTTGAAGATGCAAGTACAGGGATTAACCACTGGGTTTCTGCACACATGCTTTCTTCAGGAAGTCCTTTGTTCTTATAAGAGTCACTTTATATTTCTTACATTTAATCATAACTATTCGTTGCAATGTGCTACAGTTTACCCATAGCCATCAAATTAATCCACACATTCTCCTGATTATTTTGACATGAAACATGATATAATTAACTTGTTCTGTCACAATAATACGTGTGTGTATATATATATATATATATATATAGTTTTACACTCTATTATATAAATACAATTATAATACAAGTCTGGTGCTAAACATGTTTTGTCTATGTGTCATTTATGTGTTGTATGAATAAACTATTGAATATGTCTTTGTGGCTTCTCTGTGCGAATGCGCATGCAACCATATATCCTGTGCACGCTGGGTGTATGCGCACGGCGGTAACGTGTGTGTGTATAATATGTTTTACTTCGACAGTCCACCCTTTGACAGTAAACAATAACTGTCATAACTGTCACACTAAACACAATGAAAAATATATTTCAAACAATAATTGGGGACCTAGACACACGTATGTATTCATTTCGCAAATCAGACATTGACTATAGTTGGGGAAAACAGGGAAGAGGATGGGACATCCTCTATATGCGCTCGGCGGTTGTGAGACCACTGGTTGGATGTGGGATGACATTCAACCTATAGAGTATGCTGGAACAGTGCTATAGCCTATGATGTCTGATCTGAATGATCATTGCACACATACATGTACCTACGTCTTTGTACACTGATGTTCGGATTTTATAGAAGTTTTGCTGGGTAGAGGGAGAAAACACAAACAAGTCGTGAAAGAGACATATAAGATTTTCATGGTATATATTCCTATCACTCCCTGAACATTGTTTCAATTTCTGGATCATATACCAAATCTGTTTCATCATTGAACAAAGGTTATTATTTCAGGTAGTGTCAATCCTAGATAACATAAACCTTCGGCGTTTGGGGAAAGCCACTCATAAACTTTTCTTCCACATAAAACAATCTTTTGTACAGTCATGGTATTAATGAGCTCTTTATCTGCTATGTGTGAATAGGCCATTGTCTGATTGTTCCTGATTACCTCCCAATTTCCTGATTTCCTGAAATTGGTGAGATTTAAACATACCAGGGATTTATCTATGGTACTGGTGGATCTTAAGACTAGGGGGTCTGGTTATATTATATTCCTTGTCCACCGGTCCCCCCTCCCTTCTGTGTCATTCAAGTACCTCAGCTAACTCTATAGAATATGGCACTAAGCCTGCATTATTTTGTCTTAGAGGTACCTGTGAGCACATCCAACATTCCGTTTGGTTTAAGACCTTACCCACTAGTGATGGTAATCACTCAAGGGATGTCTGTCAAATGCTGCCTTATTGCTAGACTGACATCTATGGATGCACTCATCTTCAATTATAGGGTCACAATAACTACAAAATACAGTATTCCTCAGACAATAGCCTATCACGTTACCTCCAAACTCCATAACTACTAGACCTTTGATTTACTCTGGCTTTAAACAAAGTGATAGGCTGATCCTGAGATCCTATAAAGACATCTCTCCTGTCTCCAGAACCAGTTCCAGTCCCACGCTCGACTCCTCAGGAAACCTCACAAAAATAGAATGTCCTGAAAAAAAATGTTTGTCAACGGAATAAAAGAGAAAGATAGAACAAAACAAATCTTGTTTATAGCAAATCCATTACAACGATTGGTCTTTCTGAAATACTTTAGTAAGCTCAGGTAGTGTTCAACAGTGCCGCCTCGCAGTCTTCATGGAACAGATTCTCGAGTGATATTTATGTGATTTCACTCACTTTACGAGTTCCTTATGGACTAACGACTTTCTTGCAATGGGAATCGTGGACCCAAGTCTCTCTCTCAGCTACTTTCACTGAAATTGTGCTGTCAACAAAACTTGGTACGGTCCTTCCCACCTGTCTATTAGGCAACCTGAGCGTAAGAATAATCACATAGTCTCTTGGTTCACAATCAAGACAGTTAGTAGTTGGCATACCAGGAATCAACAGTTTCAAGTTCTTTTGCTAAGTTCTCAAATTCTGGCTCATCTTGATAAGGTACTGTACTGTCACCACATTGGTGTATTTCTGATTATGGTGCGGATCAATCATGACATGAGGTTGTCTTCCAAAAAAAAAAATTTTTCAAAGAGGGTGATTCGTTAAGTAGGGATCTGGGAGTGGTTCCGATGCTACATAACACTAGTGGCAGTGTCTATGACCACAATAGTTCAGTTTTAGCTTTCACTTTGCTCCTAATCCTAGGGATACCATATCTACAAACAAACTTCTGCACAGTTTTCTTTGCGGTAAACACAGCAGTATTTGTAGCAGCAGGGAATGTCTCTACCCAGTTTGAGAAAACATCAGTGCACATCAATACATAGTTTAAATTCCTACAGGGTGTTAACTGAACGAAGTCGATTTGTATTACATGAAAAGGTCCGTCTGCAGGAGGAGTATGGGATGGCTCTGTTAGTGCTTCCTTACCAAATGTTCTTCCTCATGCAAGTAAGACAGGTCATTGCTTTCCTGCTTGCCTGAGAAGAGAACCCTGGTGCATGCCAGTAAGCTCTTACCAATTTGCACATACCTTCCTTACCCTAGGTGAGTCAGACCATGTGCTGCCTCAGCTAGGCTTGGGAGGTATGCCCTGGGGGCTACTGGTTTACCTTGTCCATCTCCCCAGAGTCCTGAGGACTCCTGACGCCTTCCAGACCTCATTTTCCTGTAGGGAACACAAATTTGCGTCTCAATTTAATTGGTGTGTGTTTGCAATGTAGAGTACCATGAGCATCACTCCAAAAACATCTCTAGAGTCGGTATATATATTGGCTGACGTATCTTCTGTCAACTCGCATGCCCTGGTCAGTGAGACCAGCTCAGCGACCAGTGCTGCATGCGGTCTGCCCAAAGGTTTCAGCTTCTATAATACCTCGGTCATCTACAACAGCATATCCTGTGACATGTTTGTCTGTCTGTGGTAACTACAGTCAGTCTAGGAGGGAAAAAAAATATCAGGTCTGTGTTCACTAACGGGCTGTCACTTATTTCTGGTCTTGTAGTAAAGGTCTGATTCAGAGATTCCACACAATCATGCATATCAGTGTCCATACAAAATTTTCCTTCACCAGTATTCTCATCCTACACCCTTTGTGCATTACAAGGCACATCCAGTAATATACTGTTGTCAACAGTGACAGCTCCCTTTGGTGCTGATGAGACATACCAGGTTCAGGCAGAACTTTGAAGAACAGATACGGCATGTGGTGCATGAACTGTCAAATCATGTACCAGTACTACGTCCTAAGTATTTGACCCTTGTCCTAAACAACTGGAGTTTATCCTTTTAGACCTTGTGTCCTGTCTGGAAGAGATGAAACAAAAGTTTTTAGTATCTGCCAGTGAAGACACAAATGTATCGGAGCACAGTAATAAAGTCATATCAATACCGATCTCCTATCGGGCTAAAAGGATAGTAAGCAGCTATGCAAGGCCTGGGAGAAAATACTCAGGCTGTCAATGAAACCTCGGGAGAGTCGGGTCCATGTATTGTACCCCCTTTGTGACAACAAAGATGAAGAGGAAACAGTTAAGGAAACAGAATAAAGATTGGTGACAGTAAAGTTGGTAGAGGTGGAGAGGATTTTATTAAAATGACAGCTGGGTTGGGCATTACGGGAAATTGATTCTTAAATACTTGGTCTATCCCCTTAAATCTTGTGCTTGCTGTGTCACTACTGGGACTACCTCAGCCATCAATCCAGTGTCCTGTCCATCCTAAGTTCATAGGGAACCCCGGTATCTGCGTGATAATTTCCTCCACCTGTGATGGACATGAATCTAGAACAGTGGAATGCAGCATTAGTCTTTGAGGAGTATCTAACATACCTTGTATTTCCTGAGCGGGAGTACAATATATGTATTACACATTTAAATTTACACAACAAAATCTGTCGATTAAGTTAGTCAGGGTCCACTGTTGCTAGGAGAAAAGAAAAGGGTTTAGCATCATAGAAACCCAATTGTAACTTCAGCAGGTTTTGTCAAAGGGTAATGTTGCACTTCTCTCGTTACTCCCATTTGCCGAAATAGTGTTTACCAGTGATCTTCAATCCTAACAGAGAATTTTCTAGTACTACAAAAAAAAGCTTCTAGGTCATGCGAAGTATACATTTAATCTTTCTCATCCCATATTAAGGGTCTGTACATGGTCCAACAAACATTTAACGAGCTTATCTAGACAAGGGCATTCCTAGCTGCCCTCATCTCGATGACCTATTTCCTAGAAATGAATACTTCTTATGTGGTAGTTAAAAAGAAGTACCCTGGGGGTTACCCCTTCTCTGTCCACTTTCATACTGGGAAATACTAATGTGCGGACAGGATGTTCTCCATTTGTGTTATTGCTTTCCTGATTTTTATTTAATTTTTGGATCTTACGATCTATGTACTTGAATGGTACCATACTTACCAGTTCCACTGGTCTCAGCCACTTCCCCTGAAGGCTATACCTCCTCTTTTACCGGTTGGATATTACTTCTTTGAGTGCATGAGAAATGGCTGAAACCAAAGTCGGCTCACCATCTCCTCCTGAATAAAACTTTTGACATTCATTAGTACATATTATAGGTTACATTCATATTTTTCATATTTGTATTATTTTCTATAGTTTGTATACTGGCTGTAACTGTTTCCACATCTACATATGGCGGTGGTGATGTACTTGCTTTCTCTTTTTACTTCCTCTTTGTTGCTACGAGTTCAAACAGTTATTATGTTTTCGTTCTTGTCTTATAAGACTTTGGTTAAACATATTTGTTTTCATACTAGCTGCAATACCTTAGGATCAAAAGCACCAATCACTGGAAATGATATTTCACCATTTATACGTCATTTTTATCCAATCATTACAAAAAGTCTCTGCGTATGGACTATATTTCCTACGCATAATATAGCCAGCGGACCCTTTGCGCCCCTGCTCCTCAGCCTGAACCCTGGCTCCTGAATGTCTCTCGTGTGCACACTTGGCTCCCATTGTGGACTTTTTAAACACAAAACACCAAATGGCCAACACAAGATGACAGTGAAAAGTCCTTTAAATCACTTTTCACCCACTCCTTCTCCGCTGGAAAGTACCATTGTTCACTTCTGTAGTGACTGCCGTGTAACCAGTGAGGACCCTACCAGACCCCTCAGCACTGGAAGTATGAAGTATTAACAGAAATAAATTAATACCCTGCCTTTTTCAGTGGAGGTTACAGGCCTGTTACTTTTGAGTTTCTATCCACTGGAATTTCTTGGGAGAGAAACAACTCATCGATCACACTATCCAATGAATGTCCTCCAGGAATATTTCCTGAGAGAGTCAGCAAAAATTCCTTCTCTTTACACAAATCACGTCTGCATATGCTAACACAGCGCGTATGATGCCGCAATTGCACGAAATTACGCAAATGGTATCACATTGCGCCACGTATCACATACACACACGTGCAGTCCAATTGCACAGCTTATAGATACTTGTTATCTATACGCCCTACGATAACGGGAGTCGAATTCACAAGTTGCGCTCCACAGCCGGAGCGTAACACCAAAAATCAGGCTCCTCTGCACGTTTTACCTTTAAAAACACACACTACGTGCCTCAATACCAATAAATACGTGAGTTCGCTAACCTCCACGCCACCAAGCCTCTGCTTACGCAGTGCCTTCCTACGGGATCCAGAATTTCCAGGGTTCAATCCACTCACACTTACTTTCAACCCACACAAATTCACAATATTTTTCTGTACAGAAAAAGGAATCATTTCTCAGTGATTGATAACATCCCCCTAGAAGTATTACACTTTAATTCAATGGCTATTGACTATAATTTAAATGCTATGATTCAGATTGGATAGCTATCTAGCAAAACATACAATGATATAAATATACATATATCCATAGAATAATAGTAATATAACACATATATATGTTAGGCGCCGCGGTCCGAGTTCTCTTCGCGGCCCGGCGCCTAGCAACTAGGGACGCCGCGCGTGCTGAGCCGCCGGGTCCCTAGCGACGCTAGTACGCTGCGCGCGCTGAGCCGCCGGCTCCCTAGCAACGCTAGGACGCCGGGCGCGCCGAGCCGCCAGGACCCTAGCAACGGGGACGCCACGGGCGGACCGCGTTCCCCGTTGCAGGGTCGATCAGTTAATTAAAGACACATGTTTTCTGGTCGTGCAGCAAGGCAGCTGCACGACATTTATGTTAATCAGGCTCTGAAACCCTGATTGGAGGATTCAAGGTTTTAAGCCTTCTCAGTGCCTCACACAGACGCCGGTTATAGCTTCCTGCATGCTGCTTTGGTTTGCTGAACGTCTGTTCCAGTTCTGCTGTGTCCGGTCATTCCTGTCCTCAGAGTCTCTGAATCTTGGTGTTTGTCATCTCATCCCAAGGGGTCTTCTGGTCCTCATTTACCCGCAACAGTCGCTAGAGGATCTCGTGTGGTTTCGTGAGTGGCGGCTCTGCCGCGTGCTGCGGCCTAGGTCGCTTTATTTTGTATTCTGTTTTGGAGCATTTGCGGAGGTTTCTGCTTCCACAGTCCTCTCCGGAACTCGGTGGTGCCGGGAAGGAGAGTGGACAAGTGGGTATTTTGGTTGTCCTTTTCCCTGGCGGTTTTCCACACATACTCTAGTTTTAGGTTAGTTTGTAGCCCCTGGCTTTGTTGTTTAGTTAGAGGGCCCCTTGTTATCACCCTGTCTCGGATCTCTCTTTGTCTCCCATTAAGACCTGAGGGGGCATCGGAGTTGGGCAGACGTAGTCCGCCCTTCAAACGCGGCTGCCATGGGCTCAAGCAACCATAGTCTCGCAAGAGAGTACTGACAGCACGGGCGAGACAACGGAGATAGGGCGCCAGGGGCTATTCCCGTTCCCACTCTCTTTCCCAGCATTACGTTCCAGTACTCAGGTCCTTGCTATAAGATCTCCCCAGACCAGAGTATTGGAATCATAACATTATAACCGGCCGACAAAACTTAAAATTAAAGGGGGTTTAATTATTTTTCTCATTCTGTTTTTGTGAGAGTTTATCGGCCTCATGAATCCGACAGGTTTAGGACCAAATCCCGGTCAGCTCTTAGTCAACCAGATGCAAGAACTTACTCAGATGGTTCAGGATCTTTCCCTTCGGGTGAGATCGCAGGAAGATCTTTTGCGAGCCTCCCCAAGGGTAGTCCCAGAACCAAAGATGCATTTACCCGACCGTTTTTCCGGTGACAGAAAGGATTTTTTTAATTTTAAAGAAGCTTGTAAGCTATATTTTTGTTTAAGACCTGCATCCTCTGGTACTGAATCCCAGCGTGTTGGGATTATTATTTCATTACTCCAGGGTGATCCTCAGACCTGGGCGTTTGGTTTAAAAGCTGAGGATCCTGCGTTGTTATCTGTAGACGCCTTTTTTAAGTCATTAGGGCTCTTGTATGATGACCCAGATAGAGAGGCGTCAGCTGAGAGTCATCTGCGTGCTCTCAAACAAGGTAGAAATCCAGCGGAGGTTTATTGTACCGAGTTTCGCCGTTGGTCGAACGACTGTGGCTGGAATGACCCGGCCCTGCGCAGTCAGTTTCGCCTCGGTTTATCTGATTTCATTAAAGACAGTCTCCTCCAGTACCCCGCTCCTGAGACTCTCGATAAACTCATGGAGCTTGCTATAAAAATTGATCGTCGTCTCCAAGAGCGGAGGGCTGAAAGAGGAACAACTGTAAGGCCTAGTCCTTGTGTTTATACCTTCCCAGAGGACGTCGAGGAGCCCATGCAGATGGGTCTCTCCCGGCTGTCTCCTGAGGAAAGAACCAGAAGACAAAATTCCGGTCTTTGTTTGTACTGTGGTGGTAAGGGACATTTTGCTCGTAACTGCCCGAACAAGTCGGGAAACGCTCTGACCAGGTGAATTGTGAGGGGGTTCACTTAGGTCTGCAGCTTATCTCCTCAAACAACTCTCTATTAGTCCCTGTTAAGGTTTCCTTTGGCAGCCTCAGTTCATTAGTGGCGGCCTTTGTCGACAGTGGAGCTGCAGGAAACTTTATGGATTTAACTTGGGCGAAGACCTTAGGCATTCCACATTTACCGTTAGATAGATGTATCACCATGCACGGCTTAGATGGGGGTCCGCTTTCCAACGGGGTAATTACTCAGCGTACACCTCCAGTAGTACTTACAGTAGGAGCCTTACATTCTGAAGATATAGAATTCTACCTTACACATTGCCCGGCAGTTCCTGTAGTTTTGGGTCACCCTTGTCTTGCCTTTCATAATCCCACCATTGATTGGCGGTCCGGGGAGATTTCCCAATGGGGTTCTTTTTGTGCTAAAGAATGTATTTCTTATCCAGTCAGGGTTGCAGCAGTCGTCCCAGAGCTCATTCCTGAGGAATACCAGGATTTTGCCGATGTGTTTTTCAAAGGCAATGCGGACATTCTGCCTCCCCATCGGTCCTATGATTGTGCAATTGAACTAGTTCCAGGTGCCACTTTGCCTAAGGGGAGATTATATGCCTTGTCCGGACCAGAAACCACGGCCATGAATAATTATATTCAGGAAAGCCTAAAGAAGGGATTTATTAGACCATCAAAATCTCCCTTAAGTGCTGGTTTTTTCTTTGTGGAGAAAAAAGATGGCTCGCTTAGACCATGCATTGATTTTAGGGCACTGAATAAGATCTCTGTTAAAAACACCTATCCTTTACCGTTAATTTCTGTACTCTTTGATCAGTTACGTTCCGCTGTGATTTTCTCTAAAATTGACCTTAGGGGAGCTTACAACCTCATCCGAATTAAATCTGGGGATGAGTGGAAGACGGCTGTCAGCACTCAGTCGGGTCATTATGAATACCTGGTGATGCCGTTCGGCCTGTCAAATGCTCCGGCGGTTTTTCAAGACCTCATTAACGATGTTCTCCGTGACTTCCTAGGGAAATTCGTGGTCGTTTATTTAGACGACATCTTGATATATTCTGAGTCGATGGAACAACATGTTACCCAGGTGCGTCTGGTTCTTCAAAAGTTACGTGAGAATCATTTATATGCCAAGCTGGAGAAGTGTGATTTTCACATCACAGAGGTATCTTTTTTAGGGTACATAATTTCTCCCCAGGGATTTTCTATGGAACCGAAGAAGCTCCAGGCCATCCTTAATTGGGCGCAACCCACTAATTTAAAAGCAATTCAGCGCTTTTTAGGGTTTGCGAATTATTATAGGCGGTTCATTCATACTTTTTCTGACCTGGTCGCTCCCATAGTAGCTCTGACTAAAAAAGGAGCGGATCCCTCCAATTGGTCGCATGAAGCTGAGTTGTCCTTCCGGGCCTTGAAACAAGCCTTTGTCTCGGCTCCTGTTCTCAGACATCCTAATCCAGAACTGCCCTTTATTGTGGAGGTTGATGCCTCAGAGGTTGGAGTGGGGGCTATCCTTTCTCAGGAAGATCCGGAGTCTCTGGAGTTACATCCTTGTGCCTTCATGTCCAGGAAATTCTCCTCCGCTGAATCCAACTATGACGTTGGTAATTGGGAGTTACTGGCAGTAAAATGGGCTTTCGAGGAATGGAGGCATTGGCTGGAGGGAGCTAGACATACTATTTCAGTTTTTACTGACCATAAGAACCTGCAATATATTGAATCAGCTAAACGGCTTAATGCTCGGCAAGCACGTTGGGCATTATTTTTTACTCGTTTCAGGTTTATAATCACCTTCAGGCCTGGTTCCAAGAATACGAAGGCTGATGCCCTGTCATGTAGCTTTCTTCCGGTTCACAATAGCAATCCTGTTGTTACCCCCATAGTTCCATCTTCGGTCATCCGGGCAGGCCTCACACAGGATTTATTTACTCAGTTAAACCAGCTTCAACACCAAGCTCCTAGACTTACTCCTGCTGGTCGTCTTTATGTCCCTGAATTTTTGAGAGGCACTGTTTTAACTGAATTTCATGACAACAAAGTCTCAGGGCATCCGGGTATCACTAAGACCTTGGAGTTAGTCTCTCGCTCAGTGTGGTGGCCTAGTCTTTCTAAAGACGTTAAGGAATTCGTCCATTCCTGTCAGGTTTGTGAACAGCATAAGGTTCCTCGTTCGTTGCCTATCGGGCAACTCATGCCTTTAACTGTTCCTCTCAGGCCATGGTCTCATATTTCCATGGATTTCGTGGTTGACCTTCCCCTTTCAGACGGATTCCGAGTCATTTGGGTGGTAGTGGACCGTTTTAGTAAAATGGCTCATTTTATTGCTCTTCCCCGATTGCCTTCTGCTCAAGGGTTGGCAGTTTTGTTCCTCCGCCATGTGTTCAGGCTTCATGGTTTGCCCACTGATATCATTTCTGATCGGGGTCCACAATTCATCGCACGATTCTGGAAACGTTTTTGTGCCTCATTGAAGATGAAACTGTCTTTAACATCTGGTTACCACCCACAGTCTAACGGGCAAACCGAACGAGTCAACCAGTCATTAAAACAGTATTTAAGTTTGTATTCGGCCAAACTCCAGAATGATTGGTCTGAGTTTCTCCCTTTGGCTGAATTTTCTTATAATAACTCTTGTCATTCCTCCACCAAAGAGTCTCCATTCTTTTCAGTTTTTGGTTTTCACCCTAGAGCCAATTCTTTTTTTCATCATTCTCCAGTCTCCTCGCTGACCTTAACCTCCCATCTCAGAGCAATTTGGAGAAAAGTGCACCTTGCTCTCAGAAAAGCGGCCTTCCGAGAAAAGAAATTTTCTGATAGGCTCCGACGTCCTTGCACTTTTAAGGTGGGAGATAAGGTGTGGTTGTCAACTCGCAACATCAAGCTTCGACAATCCTCGGCTAGACTGGGATCCAAATTTATTGGACCGTTTCTTATCATTAAGAAGGTCAACCCAGTTGCCTTTCGGCTACGTTTACCAAGATCTCTCTGAATTGGAAATACCTTTCACTGTTCCCTGCTGAAACAATGTGTTTCTTCCAGTAGATTTCCTCGGAGGACCTCTCAGGGTAGATCTCCAGTGGATGTACAGGGACAACAGGAGTTCTTGGTAGAGAAGGTTCTTGATTCTAAAATGTCCCGGGGCCGGCTTTATTTTTTGGTTCACTGGAAAGGCTATGGTCCGGAGGAAAGGTCTTGGGTCCTGGATAAGGGTCTTCATGCCCCTAGACTCAAGAGATCATTTTTTCTGTAATTTCCTCAGAAACCTGGCTTTAGGGGTTCATTGACCCCTCCTCAAGGGGGGGTACTGTTAGGCGCTGCGGGCCGAGTTCTCTTCGCGGCCCGGCGCCTAGCAACTAGGGACGCCGAGCGTGCTGAGCCGCCGGGTCCCTAGCGACGCTAGGACGCCGTGCGCGCCGAGCCGCCAGGACCCTAGCAACAGGGACGCCACGGGCGGACTGCGTTTCCCGTTGCAGGGTCGATCAGTTAATTAAAGACACATGTTTTCTGGTCGTGCAGCAAGGCAGCTGCACGACATTTATGTTAATCAGGCTCTGAAACCCTGATTGGAGGATTCAAGGTTTTAAGCCTTCTCAGTGCCTCACACAGACGCCGGTTATAGCTTCCTGCATGCTGCTTTGGTTTGCTGAACGTCTGTTCCAGTTCTGCTGTGTCCGGTCATTCCTGTCCTCAGAGTCTCTGAATCTTGGTGTTTGTCATCTCATCCCAAGGAGTCTTCTGGTCCTCATTTACCCGCAACAGTCGCTAGAGGATCTCGTGTGGTTTCGTGAGTGGCGGCTCTGCCACGTGCTGCGGCCTAGGTCGCTTTATTTTGTATTCTGTTTTGGAGCATTTGCGGAGGTTTCCGCTTCCACAGTCCTCTCCGGAACTCGGCGGTGCCGGGTAGGAGAGTGGACAAGTGGGTATTTTGGTTGTCCTTTTCCCTGGCGGTTTTCCGCACATACTCTAGTTTTAGGTTAGTTTGTAGCCCCTGGCTTTGTTGTTTAGTTAGAGGGCCCCTTGTTATCACCCTGTCTCGGATCTCTCTTTGTCTCCCATTAAGATCTGAGGGGGCATCGGAGTTGGGCAGACGTAATCCGCCCTTCAAACGTGGCTGCCATGGGCTCAAGCAACCATAGTCTCGCAAGAGAGTTCGGACAGCACGGGCGAGACAACGGAGATAGGGCGCCAGGGGCTATTCCCGTTCCCACTCTCTTTCCCAGCATTACGTTCCAGTACTCAGGTCCTTGCTATAAGATCTCCCCAGACCAGACTATTGGAATCATAACAATATATATATATATATATATATATATGCATACATACATATACATCATTTATTTCACTCTATGAAACCCTCACACAGCATATGTATTTATACACATATACTGATTGTTGTTTCCCCAGCAGCTCTAATTTGCATCTCAACAGATGTCTCACTAGGTCTTGTCCTTTTCCAGAGTGGTTGAACAAGTTCATTAACATTTCAATTATCTAGGTCTTGGAACAAGCAGAGGGATCATCTTATACACTCAGTATCTTCCAAGTCTAAAACAAATCATGGAAAACTTCACTCATCTGTGTGTATTACATAAGCTAAGTATTAATCTCACTATTAATCACACTAGGCCTAATTGAAACACTATTTATAATTGACTATGACATGGGTTAGTTAAATTCATTGGCAGCTTTTAAATGGTGATGGATTTGTACATATATATTGTTTACATTGTGATAAAGGCTACAGATTGTTTAACAATGGCTTTCAGGAACAGCTGGAAGTCAGCTGTTAGCTAGGTGGGTAGGGAGTGACCTTAAGTTATGTGGCTTTTAAGACCAATGCAGATTTGTACAAAACAAACAACAGGTAATATTTGCTATTCATTACTGTACCTTGCACTAGACCTAAAATGGCCACTGCTCCTCCCCCTTCCAAGCCATGTGCCTGGACACAAAATGGTGTCCATGCCATGCGGCCAGAATACAAACACTAGCTCTATCCTTTGTCACAAATAAATCCCAAATTATAAAAGCACCGGAAGTCGCCCTAATGGACAATACCCACTGCATGGTAACAAAGTTTCCACATGCTGCTTTTTCAACGCGAACTAAGCTTTGTTACTTCGGGCCTGTGTTAGCACTATGCAAATAGGATGCAGCGTGCTAACCAAGCTATATACGTACTATGCGAATTAGACGCATGCACCAACTTTTAAACCCTCTTTAAATTTACTTAACAGATAAACAATCCAATCTGAATCAAACACAATATGACTTATTGAACCTCGTAAGCAACAATAAAGAGCTGTAACATTTCTAATATTGTGCGTTTTTGTTACACTCACAGGCAACAAAGAAATCTATTGTCCCTTGATTCATATCAGTGCCTTACTGATAACGCAAAAATGGATGTGGTTCATCGACGGAGCACCAAGTTTCTGTATGAAGAATAGCTGGTGAATAATACAGCAGACCCTACCTATGATGGATCATAATCGATGTCAGCAGTCCCTTAAGGTGGTCATCTTGAAATGAATATCCAACTAAAAAATCAGCCATACTGTATGTCACATGCCGCCACAAGAGGAAAAGCTTTGACAACAGTGATTCTTAGGTATGATCAACTACCTGTCCAAATGTTTCCCTCATTACCATGACCCTTCACAGTACAGTGATACAATCAAGGTTCAGAAAGTTGTTGGCAGGATCATCACAATCGAATAAATAAATTCCAGTTTCTGCACTGAAAGAAGAGGTCTATGAAACTGAAACCAATGAAACTCCAATTAGATTTTTTTTATATATAACACAAATCACATAACAGAGTATAGAAAACAATAACTCCTAAAACATAAACTGCTGTAAATCTAGATCTAGAAAAACTGATATAGAATAGAAAATCAGAACATAGAAAACTTCTTAAGCCCTGCATATCTTCACTCATATAACCACAAAAGTCCACAATAAAGGATGACTCCAGAACTCTCTGATACTGGCCCCACTAATATAAAAAAGAGACTCACACAATGTTAGACGTAGCAAGAAATTGAGAGCATGTGCAATTATTAGTATATACTAGAAGTAATTAGTGGACAGTATGGGTTAGGAAACTGTATTCCAAATATGCAATGTTTCAAGTCCATTAGTATAGTAAACAGTAATTGTGTTTGTATCAACTATGTATTATTATTATTATTACATTTTAGTCATAAGGCACCACAAGTGTTTTGCAGCGCCGTGCAAAGGACAGTAGAGGGAGACAACAATTAGCATTACAGTAAAGAAATAACAAAAATAGATTACAGGTAACAAAGACCACCACTATTTGCAAAACATAATACAGCTTAGATGTAAGTAGCGGGTGAGTAATCAGTGTACTACTAGGAGCTGCTGGCCATAGATAGAGATGAGCCTTTACCAGCAGGAGAAAAAGTGGGTAAAGATAGTCGCTGAGTAGGAGAGACCTGCGAGTGAAATGTGTCGAGAAGAGGGCTTTGACAACAAGACGAAAGAGGGCCCTGCTCTGAGGAGCTAACAATCTAGTGGAAAGGGGCGACAGAAAGATGACATGAGGTGCAATCAAGCAGGAGGTAGCCTGATGGCAGGATGTAAGCAAAGCAGAGATGGTCAAGGCATGAGGCAGGGGGATGGAGGAGCAGCCTCAGGACTAGGTTATGCATTGGAGAGGTACGCTTTGATGAACAGGTGGGTTTTCAGTGCCCGTTTGAAGCTTTGCAAGGTTGGGGAGAGTCTAATGGAGCGAGGGAGTGCATTCCACTGAAGGGGTGCAGCATGGGCAAAATCTTGAACTCGAGCATGGGAAACAGTGACCAAGGTAGAGGAGAGGCGAAAGTTATTGGCCAACCATAGGGGGCAGGAGGTAGTATGAAGGGAAAGGAGGTTGGAGATGTAGGGAGCAGTGGAATTAGAGATGTCCTTGTATGTGAAGGTGAGGAGCTTGAAGAGGATTCTGTAGGGGAATGGGAGCCAGTGCAGATTTTGTCGAAGGGGAGTGGCAGATATGAAGTGGTGGGAGAGGAAGATAAGCCTAGCTGCGGAGTTGAGGACAGATTGGAGGGGAGCAAGATGGGAGTAAGTGAGGCCAGTGAGGAGAACGTTGCAGTAGTCGAGCCGTGAGATGACCAGTGAGTGGATGATAAGTTTAGTTGCACTCTGGGAGAGAAATAGCAAGATGCAAGCAATGTTGCGTAGCTAGTAACCGACCGTATTGCGCCAGAGCTTGGATGTGGGGTGCAAAGAAGAGGGAGAAGTCAAGAGTGATGCCCAAGCAGCGGAGTTGGGGAATGGGGGAGATGATGGTGTTCTCAACAGTGATAGAGACATTGGTAGGGGGTGATGCTTTGGCTGGGGGAAAGATAATGAGTTCAGTTTTGTGCATGTTGAGCTTCAGAGAGCGCTCATACATCCAGGAGGAGATGGCAGAGAGACAGCTGGAAACCTGAGAGAGGACAGAGGGGGACAGATCAGGAATGGAGAGGTAGAGTTGTGTGTCATCAGCATAGAGGTGGTATTGAAGGCCAGAGGAGTTAATGAGTGCACCCAGGGAAGAGGTGTACAGGGAGAACAGAAGGGGGCCAAGGACAGAACCCTGGGGACAACAACAGGAAGGATGGAAGGGTGTGAGGTGGTGCCGGAGGCAAACACAGAGAAGGAGCAGTTAGTGAGGTAAGAGGTAAACCAGTCAAGGACAGTGCCCGAGAGGCCAATGTTTTGGAGTGTGGGGAGGAGGAGAGTATGATCCATGGTGTCAAAGGCAGCAGAGAGGTCCAGAAGGATAAGCAGAGAGAAGTGACCTCTGGATTTGGCCGAAAGCAGGTCATTGGTGACTTTCACCAGGGCAGTCTCGGTGGAGTGGGCGGTAGCCAGATTGTAGTGGATCAAGGATGGAGTTGTCAGAGAGGTAGCTTGTGAGATGGCTGTAGACCAGTCATTCAAGTAGTTTGGAGGCGAATGGGAGAAGAGAGATGGGGCAGTAGCTAGTGGGTGATGAAGGGTCAAGGTTGTTTTCTTTTTAGAGTAGGTGAGACTAGAGCATGTTTGAATGGTGAGGGAAAGATGCCACTAGAGAGTGATAGGTTGAAGAGGTGAGCAAGGTGGGAGCAGGCAGTGGGGGAGAGGCAGCGGAGAAGATGGGAGCGGAGGGGGTCCAGGGGACAGGTTGAGGGGGAGGATAAGATGAGGGAGTAGACTTCCTTGTCTGTAGTGGAACGAAAGGAGAACAGGGTGGAATAGATGGAGGGGAAGAAAGATGGGGGCAGGGGAGCAGCAGAGGGGTGACGGGAGGATATATCGTGTCGAATTTCCTCAATTTTGGGGATGAATAATGAAGCAAAGTCAGTGGCAGTGAGGGAGGATGGGAGGGGAGGAGTAGGGGAGCAAAGGAGTGTTGAAAGTTTTAAAGAGACGGTGTGGACTGGAGGACAGAGAAGAGATGAGTGTATGGAAAAAAGATTGCTTGGCGAGGGAAAGAGCAGAGCTGTAGGAGGAGAGAAAAAACTTGAAATGGAGTAAGTCCGCCAGAGAGTAAGTTTTCCTCCAGAAGCGTTTAGCAGAGCATGAACATTTTTTAAGAATAATGTTAGTTTGGTCTGCCAGGGTTGGGGTATAGTGCGGCAGAGGGGGACAGAGGAGATGGAGGCCACAGAGTCGAGAGCAGAGGTTAGGGAAGAGTTATAGAAGGAGGATGCCTGGTTGGGACAGGTCATAGTGGAAAGAGGAGAGAAGAAAGTCTCGAGGGAGGACAGGATAGCGGGGTCGAGAGACCCGAGATTGCACCTGGTAATGGTGGGTCTGGGCATGGAGAGGAGAGGGGAAGATGAGAGGGTGAAAGAAAGCAGATGGTGGTCAGAGAGAGGGAAGGCATGGTTTGAGAAATCAGAGAGATCACATTGGTGGGTCACTGAGGATGATAGAGGGGAGGTCATAGGAGAGAAAGTGGGAAAGCCAGGCAGCAAAACTGTCAAGGAAAGGTGAACAGCAGCCAGGGGGTGTATATCACTGCCACATGGAGGTGAGTGGGATAGAAGAGGCGAATAGTGTGGACCTCAAAGGTGGAGAAGGTGAGGGAGGGCTCAGGTGGGATGACACAAAAGGTGCAGTTTGGGGAGAGGAGGATGCCCACTCCACCACCCTGGTGGTCATCAGGTTTGACCGAGTGGGTGAAGGAGAGGCATCCATAGGAGAGGGTAGCAGGGGAGGTGGTGTCAGAGGAGGAGAGCCAGGTTTCAGTGATGGCGAGAAGGTTAAAAGAGTGGGAGATGTATAGGTCACGGATAGTTGGCAGCTTGTTGCAGATTTACCTAGCAGTCCAGAGTGCACAAGAGAAAGGAAGGGAAGTGACAGAAGTAATGGGGATCAGGTTGGCTTGGTTCTGAGTGCGTGCGGGTGGTCTGGAAATTGAGGGGGGGGGGTTACCTAGCAGTGAAGATTGGTATGGGACAGGATTGAGAAGCCATAATTTCAGTACAGTAGTGTTGTTCAGAAGAATAATATAGAATGGAGTGGGTGTAATATAGAATGGATAATGAGAAGAGGGTTGTAGTAAACGCAAAGACAGTGCAAACTAGAGATGAGCGCCGGAAATTTTTCGGGTTTTGTGTTTTGGTTTTGGGTTCGGTTCCGCGGCCGTGTTTTGGGTTCGACCGCGTTTTGGCAAAACCTCACCGAATTTTTTTTGTCGGATTCGGGTGTGTTTTGGATTCGGGTGTTTTTTTCAAAAAACACTAAAAAACAGCTTAAATCATAGAATTTGGGGGTCATTTTGATCCCAAAGTATTATTAACCTCAAAAACCATAATTTCCACTCATTTTCAGTCTATTCTGAATACCTCACACCTCACAATATTATTTTTAGTCCTAAAATTTGCACCGAGGTCGCTGTGTGAGTAAGATAAGCGACCCTAGTGGCCGACACAAACACCGGGCCCATCTAGGAGTGGCACTGCAGTGTCACGCAGGATGTCCCTTCCAAAAAACCCTCCCCAAACAGCACATGACGCAAAGAAAAAAAGAGGCGCAATGAGGTAGCTGACTGTGTGAGTAAGATAAGCGACCCTAGTGGCCGACACAAACACCGGGCCCATCTAGGAGTGGCACTGCAGTGTCACGCAGGATGGCCCTTCCAAAAAACCCTCCCCAAACAGCACATGACGCAAAGAAAAATAAAAGAAAAAAGAGGTGCAAGATGGAATTGTCCTTGGGCCCTCCCACCCACCCTTATGTTGTATAAACAAAACAGGACATGCACACTTTAACCAACCCATCATTTCAGTGACAGGGTCTGCCACACGACTGTGACTGATATGATGGGTTGGTTTGGACCCCCCCCCAAAAAAGAAGCAATTAATCTCTCCTTGCACAAACTGGCTCTACAGAGGCAAGATGTCCACCTCATCATCATCCTCCGATATATCACCGTGTACATCCCCCTCCTCACAGATTATCAATTCGTCCCCACTGGAATCCACCATCTCAGCTCCCTGTGTACTTTGTGGAGGCAATTGCTGCTGGTCAATGTCTCCGCGGAGGAATTGATTATAATTCATTTTAATGAACATCATCTTCTCCACATTTTCTGGATGTAACCTCGTACGCCGATTGCTGACAAGGTGAGCGGCGGCACTAAACACTCTTTCGGAGTAGACACTTGTGGGAGGGCAACTTAGGTAGAATAAAGCCAGTTTGTGCAAGGGCCTCCAAATTGCCTCTTTTTCCTGCCAGTATAAGTACGGACTGTGTGACGTGCCTACTTGGATGCGGTCACTCATATAATCCTCCACCATTCTTTCAATGTTGAGAGAATCATATGCAGTGACAGTAGACGACATGTCCGTAATCGTTGTCAGGTCCTTCAGTCCGGACCAGATGTCAGCATCAGCAGTCGCTCCAGACTGCCCTGCATCACCGCCAGCGGGTGGGCTCGGAATTCTGAGCCTTTTCCTCGCACCCCCAGTTGCGGGAGAATGTGAAGGAGGAGATGTTGACAGGTCGCGTTCCGCTTGACTTGACAATTTTCTCACCAGCAGGTCTTTCAACCCCAGCAGACTTGTGTCTGCCGGAAAGAGAGATCCAAGGTAGGCTTTAAATCTAGGATCGAGCATGGTGGCCAAAATGTAGTGCTCTGATTTCAACAGATTGACCACCCGTGAATCCTTGTTAAGCGAATTAAGGGCTCCATCCACAAGTCCCACATGCCTAGCGGAATCGCTCCGTGTTAGCTCCTCCTTCAATGTCTCCAGCTTCTTCTGCAAAAGCCTGATGAGGGGAATGACCTGACTCAGGCTGGCAGTGTCTGAACTGACTTCACGTGTGGCAAGTTCAAAGGGCATCAGAACCTTGCACAACGTTGAAATCATTCTCCACTGCGCTTGAGACAGGTGCATTCCACCTCCTATATCGTGCTCAATTGTATAGGCTTGAATGGCCTTTTGCTGCTCCTCCAACCTCTGAAGCATATAGAGGGTTGAATTCCACCTCGTTACCACTTCTTGCTTCAGATGATGGCAGGGCAGGTTCAGTAGTTTTTGGTGGTGCTCCAGTCTTCTGTACGTGGTGCCTGTACGCCGAAAGTGTCCCGCAATTCTTCTGGCCACCGACAGCATCTCTTGCACGCCCCTGTCGTTTTTTAAAAAATTCTGCACCACCAAATTCAAGGTATGTGCAAAACATGGGACGTGCTGGAATTTGCCCATATTTAATGCACACACAATATTGCTGGCGTTGTCCGATGCCACAAATCCACAGGAGAGTCCAATTGGGGTAAGCCATTCTGCGATGATCTTCCTCAGTTGCCGTAAGAGGTTTTCAGCTGTGTGCGTATTCTGGAAACCGGTGATACAAAGCGTAGCCTGCCTAGGAAAGAGTTGGCGTTTGCGAGATGCTGCTACTGGTGCCGCCGCTGCTGTTCTTGCGGCGGGAGTCCATACATCTACCCAGTGGGCTGTCACAGTCATATAGTCCTGACCCTGCCCTGCTCCACTTGTCCACATGTCCGTGGTTAAGTGGACATTGGGTACAACTGCATTTTTTAGGACACTGGTGAGTCTTTTTCTGACGTCCGTGTACATTCTCGGTATCGCCTGCCTAGAGAAGTGGAACCTAGATGGTATTTGGTAACGGGGGCACACTGCCTCAATAAATTGTCTAGTTCCCTGTGAACTAACGGCGGATACCGGACGCACGTCTAACACCAACATAGTTGTCAAGGCCTCAGTTATCCGCTTTGCAGCAGGATGACTGCTGTGATATTTCATCTTCCTCGCAAAGGACTGTTGAACAGTCAATTGCTTACTAGAAGTAGTACAAGTGGGCTTACGACTTCCCCTCTGGGATGACCATCGACTCCCAGCAGCAACAACAGCAGCGCCAGCAGCAGTAGGCGTTACACGCAAGGATGCATCGGAGGAATCCCAGGCAGGAGAGGAATCATCAGAATTGCCAGTAACATGGCCTGCAGGACTATTGGCATTCCTGGGGAAGGAGGAAATTGACACTGAGGGAGTTGGTGGGGTGGTTTGCGTGAGCTTGGTTACAAGAGGAAGGGATTTACTGGTCAGTGGACTGCTTCCGCTGTCGGCCAAAGTTTTTGAACTTGTCACTGACTTATTATGAATGCGCTGCAGGTGACGTATAAGGGAGGATGTTCCGAGGTGGTTAACGTCCTTACCCCTACTTATTACAGCTTGACAAAGGGAACACACGGCTTGACAAATGTTGTCCGCATTTCTGGTGAAATACTTCCACACCGAAGAGCTGATTTTTTTGGTATTTTCACCAGGCATGTCAACGGCCATATTCCTCCCACGGACAACAGGTGTCTCCCCGGGTGCCTGACTTAAACAAACCACCTCACCATCAGAATCCTCCTGGTCAATTTCCTCCCCAGCGCCAGCAACACCCATATCCTCCTCATCCTGGTGTACTTCAACACTGACATCTTCAATCTGACTATCAGGAACTGGACTGCGGGTGCTCCTTCCAGCACTTGCAGGGGGCGTGCAAATGGTGGAAGGCGCATGCTCTTCACGTCCAGTGTTGGGAAGGTCAGGCATCGCAACCGACACAATTGGACTCTCCTTGTGGATTTGGGATTTCGAAGAACGCACAGTTCTTTGCTGTGCTTTTTCCAGCTTGAGTCTTTTCATTTTTCTAGCGAGAGGCTGAGTGCTTCCATCCTCATGTGAAGCTGAACCACTAGCCATGAACATAGGCCAGGGCCTCAGCCGTTCCTTGCCACTCCGTGTGGTAAATGGCATATTGGCAAGTTTACGCTTCTCCTCCGACAATTTTATTTTAGGTTTTGGAGTCCTTTTTTTACTGATATTTGGTGTTTTGGATTTGACATGCTCTGTACTATGACATTGGGCATCGGCCTTGGCAGACGACGTTGCTGGCATTTCATCGTCTCGGCCATGACTAGTGGCAGCAGCTTCAGCACGAGGTGGAAGTGGATCTTGATCTTTCCCTAATTTTGGAACCTCAACATTTTTGTTCTCCATATTTTAATAGGCACAACTAAAAGGCACCTCAGGTAAACAATGGAGATGGATGGATACTAGTATACAATTATGGATGGACTGCCGAGTGCCGACACAGAGGTAGCTACAGCCGTGGACTACCGTACTGTACTGTGTCTGCTGCTAATATAGACTGGTTGATAAAGAGATGTAGTATGTATGTATAAAGAAGAAAGAAAAAAAAAACACGGGTAGGTGGTATACAATTATGGACGGACTGCCGAGTGCCGACACAGAGGTAGCTACAGCCGTGGACTACCGTACTGTGTCTGCTGCTAATATAGACTGGTTGATAAAGAGATGTAGTATGTATGTATAAAGAAGAAAGAAAAAAAAACCACAGGTAGGTGGTATACAATTATGGATGGATTGCAGAGTGCCGACACAGAGGTAGCTACAGCCGTGGACTACCGTACTGTGTCTGCTGCTAATATAGACTGGTTTATAAAGAGATGTAGTATGTATGTATAAAGAAGAAAGAAAAAAAAACCACGGGTAGGTGGTATACAATTATGGACGGACTGCCGAGTGCCGACACAGAGGTAGCTACAGCCGTGGACAACCGTACTGTACTGTGTCTGCTGCTAATATAGACTGGTTGATAATGAGATGTAGTATGTATGTATAAAGAAGAAAGAAAAAAAAACCACGGGTAGGTGGTATACAATTATGGACGGACTGCCGAGTGCCGACACAGAGGTAGCTACAGCCGTGGACTACCGTACTGTACTGTGTCTGCTGCTAATATAGACTGGATGATAATGAGATGTAGTATGTATAAAGAAGGAAAAAAAAACCACGGGTAGGTGGTATACAATTATGGATGGACTGCCGAGTGCCGACACAGAGGTAGCTACAGCCGTGGACTACCGTACTGTACTGTGTCTGCTGCTAATATAGACTGGATGATAATGAGATGTAGTATGTATAAAGAAGAAAGAAAAAAAAACCACGGGTAGGTGGTATACAATTATGGACGGACTGCTGAGTGCCGACACAGAGGTAGCTACAGCCGTGGACTACCGTACTGTACTGTGTCTGCTGCTAATATAGACTGGTTGATAATGAGATGTAGTATGTATAAAGAAGAAAGAAAAAAAACCACGGGTAGGTGGTATACAATTATGGATGGACTGCCGAGTGCCGACACAGAGGTAGCTACAGCCGTGGACTACCGTACTGTACTGTGTCTGCTGCTAATATAGACTGGATGATAATGAGATGTAGTATGTATAAAGAAGAAAAAAAAACACGGGTAGGTGGTATACAATTATGGATGGACTGCCGAGTGCCGACACAGAGGTAGCTACAGCCGTGGACTACCGTACTGTACTGTGTCTGCTGCTAATATAGACTGGATGATAATGAGATGTAGTATGTATAAAGAAGAAAGAAAAAAAAACCACGGGTAGGTGGTATACAATTATGGATGGACTGCCGAGTGCTGACACAGAGGTAGCTACAGCCGTGGACTACCATACTGTACTGTGTCTGCTGCTAATATAGACTGGATGATAATGAGATGTAGTATGTATAAAGAAGAAAAAAAAACCACGGGTAGGTGGTATACAATTATGGATGGACTGCCGAGTGCCGACACAGAGGTAGCTACAGCCGTGGACTACCGTACTGTACTGTGTCTGCTGCTAATATAGACTGGATGATAATGAGATGTAGTATGTATAAAGAAGAAAGAAAAAAAAACCACAGGTAGGTGGTATACAATTATGGACGGACTGCCGAGTGCCGACACAGAGGTAGCTACAGCCGTGGACTACCGTACTGTACTGTGTCTGCTGCTAATATAGACTGGTTGATAATGAGATGTAGTATGTATAAAGAAGAAAGAAAAAAAAACCACGGGTAGGTGGTATACAATTATGGATGGACTGCCGAGTGCCGACACAGAGGTAGCTACAGCCGTGGACTACCGTACTGTACTGTGTCTGCTGCTAATATAGACTGGACGATAATGAGATGTAGTATGTATAAAGATGAAGAAAAAAACCACGGGTAGGTGGTATACAATTATGGATGGACTGCCGAGTGCCGACACAGAGGTAGCTACAGCCGTGGACTACCGTACTGTACTGTGTCTGCTGCTAATATAGACTGGATGATAATGAGATGTAGTATGTATAAAGAAGAAAGAAAAAAAAACCACGGGTAGGTGGTATACAATTATGGATGGACTGCCGAGTGCCGACACAGAGGTCGCTACAGCCGTGAACTACCGTACTGTGTCTGCTGCGACTGGATGATAAATAATGATATAAAAAATATATATATATCACTACTGCAGCCGGACAGGTATATATTATATAATGACGGACCTGCTGGACACTGTCTGTCAGCAGAATGAGTTTTTTATAGAATAAAAAAACACCACACAAGTCACACGACGAGTGTTTAACTTTTTCAGGCAATCACAATATAGTATACTATACTGGTGGTCAGTGTGGTCAGGTCACTGGTCAGTCACACTGGCAGTGGCACTCCTGCAGCAAAAGTGTGCACTGTTTAATTTTAATAATATGTACTCCTGGCTCCTGCTATAACCTATAACTGCTCCCCAGTCTCCCCCACAATTAAGCTGTGTGAGCACAGTCAGATATTATACATAGATGATGCAGCACACTGGGCTGAGCACAGATATGGTATGTGACTGAGTCACTGTGTATCGTTTTTTTCAGGCAGAGAACGGATTATATTAAATAAAACTGCACTGGTGGTCACTGGTCAGTGGTCAGTCACTAGTAAACTCTGCACTCTCTAGTACTCCTAAGCTCCAGTAAATCAAGTGTCTCTGTCTCAATCTCACTCTCTCTCTTCTAATCTAAATGGAGAGGACGCCAGCCACGTCCTCTCCCTATCAATCTCAATGCACGTGTGAAAATGGTGGCGACGCGCGGCTCCTTATATAGAATCCGAGTCTCGCGATAGAATCCGAGCCTCGCGAGAATCCGACAGCGTCATGATGACGTTCGGGCGCGCTCGGGTTAACCGAGCAAGGCGGGAAGATCCGAGTCGCTCGGATCCGTGTAAAAAAAGCTGAAGTTCGGGCGGGTTCGGATTTCGAGGAACCGAACCCGCTCATCTCTAGTGCAAACAGGAATTTTGGAAAGTAATAGAAGGAAAGGAAGGCTGAGATTGTTACACGGTGGATGTAGATAGTGTAACTGAGGAGTGAAATGCAATGTGTGAGAGCAGTAGATCTGTTAGTTAATCAGACAGGGAGTTCAGTGTTCGGGCTGTGCAGTCTGCAGGCGTTGGTGGTAGTGGATTAGGTAACTCACTGTAGTATGTTGATTGCAGTTCATTTTGTGGTGGTGGGGAAGATAGTATGGAAGATAGTATGCTGTCTTTCTGTTTCTCTCCTGTTTATCTCCTGTCTATCTCCGATGTTCATATTAATATTATCCTCATACTTTACGCTAACATACTTCACATCTAAGCGACTTTACAGCCTAACATGTACTGATTAAATAGAAATGGGTACAGGCGTGATTGCTAGCAGCACCCCCCCTTTGAAACTCCACCACAGCAAAAGGTTTACCCTAGGTGTGAACATTAACAGTCCAGTACACCCCCACTAATACACAGTGATTTCCTACTTTAGTACAGGCAAGGAATAGCTAATTAAAATGTATAGTCCCAGTTACATAAGTGATTTCATATAGGCATGTAAAAGTTGCAGGAGTGAGAGATAAAGTCCAGTTACCTAAGTGATTTCATATAGGCATGTAAAAGTTGCAGGAGTGAGAGATAAAGTCCAGTTACCTGAGGAAGACAAAGAAAAGATAGGGGTCACATCAGCTGAAGCATCTCTGATCTATCTCCGATGTTCATATTAATATTATCCTTATACTTTACGCTAACATACTTCACAGCTAAGTGACTTTACAGCCTAACATGTACTGTATGTTGTTCGAGTGCATTTGCTGCACTCTCAGATGTCTTAGTCCAAGCTCTAATCCACTGAATGTTCCTCAAGGAATGGAGGTAAGGGACACTAGTTCTACTGGCAAGCAGTAGTTGGAATCAGGAAATGATTCTGACACATTTCATCCACGTCTGTGGACTTAATCATCAGTGATTATGACTCAAACATATTACACTGGCAACATGAAAAAAAGGTAAAGATGGCCCTGATCGATTGAACATTCAATCTAAGAAGTGTGGTGAACACTTGATACGAAGAATAGTGCGCATGCATGTCTTTCCTGCACTGTTCCTAAGTATCATGGAGCTTGTAGTCTTCTGCCCAACCACAGTTGCCTGACACAAAGTGAAGTGACAATGCTGGAGCAATGTCAACATTCAGGACATGCCAACCTTTTTGTTGACATTCTGAATGTTAACTTAAAATATCTATGTTCACTCACTATCCCTATCAGGCTCTCCACCTCTCTACAAAACTTCAAATGGACTCTCAAAACCCATTTCTTTATCAGTCCCAGTCATTTCTCATCTTATCTCGATGTTCCTTGCTCACTGTCTACCCCATCTGTGTCACCCCTGTCTGTTTGCTCTTCTCCTTCAGGGGTCTATTTATGAAGCAGTGAAAAGTGTGGAGAAGTGAGCCTATTGAGAAGTTGCCCATGGCAACCAATCAGCATTGAAGTAACATTTATAATTTGCATACTATACAATTGTACGGAGCAGCTGATTGGTTGCCATGGGCAACTTCTCCACAGGCTCACTTTTCCACTCTTTTCACTGCTTCATAAATAGACCCCTTAGAATGTAAGCTCTCAAAAGAAGTTCCCTCTTTCCTCATGTACTCTGACTTCCCCTACTTATATTATTACTTACTGTGGCAAACGCAGGACATGTAGAGGGGTTTTTCCAAATTCAATCCACAATCTTCGTCTCTTTGGAACATTGGAGCCATATGGGAGTCTGTGGATGTGGTAGAAGAACCTAGGGACAGATGTATTAACCTGGAGAAGGCATAAGGAAGTGATGAACCAGTGATAAGTGCAAGGTGATAAACACACCAGCCAATCAGCTCCAATATGTAAATTAACAGTTATGAGCTGATTGGCTGGGCTTTTATCACCTTGCACTTATCACTGGTTTATCACTTCCTTATGCCGTCTCCAGGCTTAATACATCTGCCCCCTAGTACCGACCCTTGACATATATACACATTGGTCTTTTTATATACACTGGATTGTGTATGGAACACAGTATTAATAATTAACACTATAGATGGTCTATATAGGCTATATCAAACATATTTAATGTATACAAATAGCATACGTGGTCAGGAAAAAGTTAAACATCCCATAATACTGTAAAGAAATACACTAACATAATAGAACTAACATAACTTTATAAGTACACATTCTGCCACCTCACGATAAGGCACCAGTCTTCTCTTCCAGTCAGCTACTCTCTGGTCCAGTGCACTGATTGAGTACTCAGATCCAGACACACAACAAACTTGGTAGAAGGAACTGCTACCACTGGGCATGTGCAGCAGCCATAGGCGTGTGCAGCACATTTTATTAGGGGGTGCACGACTGGAGTGGTGTGCCTAGGCACCGCCTACTGGGGGCGTGCCTAGCACCGCCTACTGGGCTAGTATATATATATATATATATATATATATATACACATACACATATATAGATGCAAGTTTGGCACTCCGAAAGCTGATAGCCACATCGCCAGTGCCTCCATAAATGAAATCTAAACATATACAGATGCGGCACTCGTAGCATAAACAATAAAGAGACGGTACATCCAATGAAGGGTTAACAACATTTTAGTTGTACGTGCAACTGTCGTCTGGTTTTAAAAATCTGAGTGCAGCATCTGTATATGTTTACATATATATATATATATATATATATATATATATATAACCAGGAAAGAACAGGCGGCAAGACTTTTAAGCAAATAGAATTTAGTGCACAAACTCAGTGCATATCATCAACGTTTCGGGGCATAACACCCCATCATCAGGATAACAGCAGTGTACAATAGTGAATACATTTATACTTACACACTCCCGCCTCTACCTGCCCGCTGTCACACGCTGAGTCTGGAAACCGCCGCACTTCCGGTGACGATTACCGGAAGTGACATCGTCGTCTGGATAGTGCCGCCAACCACCGCCGAACCGTGCCAATCTTCCTGTCACGTGTACCGGATGCGGCGTCATCCATGAAACAGTGGAGTTGACGGGCTGGGAGGAGAGAGCACACACAGGGCTAGTTACCATGGCAATCGCCAAACAATAACATTATAGCACAAACAGTATTGTTCAGTGCAAAACCTATAAAAACAATGCATGACAATGATAACCTTAGTGTTACATGTTACACAGTACATATAACCATGGATAATCTTTGTACCAAAAGTGCTAAGTGCATGAACAAAAAATGGAATCGACATACAGATAAATGAACAGAAAAATTATAATAAATGAACAAAAATAAAAATAAAGATAATGAAACATCACCCTGCACAGGATACTTGGTCACCGAGCCATATACTAACAACACATATGTTCTCAAAATTTATTTAGAACTGTGTGTAATACCAAAAACTTCATGAGGGTACAAACCCTTGCATGGACCCACCAGTTCTATTTCGACTTGTCAACTCTCTAATTGTCACCATGGATACACTTTTAGATAACTACGATAATTTACAAAAAACATGTCAGGCTAAGGGATTCATTTAAACCCCTTGGATTAACCGTATCTAGGGTAAAAATCCATTTAGCTTCTAATTGAAGCAATTTTTTTGATCTGTTTCCTCTTCTTAAGGAGCTAGGCACTTGTGCAATCATTCTGTATTTTAACATGGCCATGTTATGTCTAGCCTGCGCAAAGTGTCTAGCTACCGCTTGATCACTGTTGCCTGATATCAGTGCAGCTCTAATGGCTGCCCTGTGTTGAGCAATGCGCTCCTTGAATTGTCGTTCTGTCTTGCCCACGAAGTGTAAACCACATGGGCAAGACAGAAGATATACAACAAACTTGGATGTGCATGTCAGCGGGACTTTAATCTCATAGAATTTTCCTGTGTATGGATGTGGGAATTTATTCCATGTGATTAAAGATCTGCATGTCGTGCAGCCTGTACATCTATAGCAACCTCCTTTTCTGCTCAAAAAGTGTTGTGGTCTGTCTATGCCTACCCCCGTGATATCAGTCCTAACTAAAAGATCTTTAAGATTAGGGCCTCTGGTGTAACTAGGTAAAAGTTTAGAGTTAAGTAAAGAAGGTAGTTCATTATCCGAGTTTACAATTGGCCACAACCTTTTTACTTCTTTCTTTATGGTCTCACTGGCTACTGTATACCGATTAACCCATGGTATAACTTTACCTGTTTTCACTTTGCTTTTTTCAGTTGTTAAAAGCATTTTTCTATCTAGGGCCATTGCTTTGGTTTTAGCTTGTAATAGCACTGACTTGGGGTATCCTCCCGCCAAAAATGTGTTAGTTAACACCTCCAATTGTTGTGCCCTCTCTTCAGTATCACTAGTGATACGACATGCCCGTACAAATTGTGAGTACGGTAGGCTATCCACTGTGGCCCTAGGATGAAAACTATCATGTCGGAGAATGGTATTTCTATCTGTGGGTTTCACATACAAATTGGTTTTAAACTGGCCATCCTTAATTTCTATATTGACATCTAAGAAATGAATTTGTTTTGTACTGCACCCCATGGTCAGTTTGGCTGGACAACTGGAGTTGTTGTGCTGTTCAATAACCTTCTCCAGTTGTTCACCTTGGCCATTCCACAATACTAGAATGTCATCTATATAGCGATAGTATTTAAACACTCTATCAGCCGTAGATGGTGACTCAAAGAACAGTTGCATCTCTACCATATACATGAAGGCATTGGCGTAGGCCGAAGCCACGCAACTGCCCATGGCGCAACCGGACTGTTGGAGAAAAAAAGAGCCATCATAAAGAAAATAATTATGTCTGAGCGTGAACTCCAACAAACAAATAAAGAAATCTACATTCGGCCCTTTGTAAAATTGGCTAGATGAGATCAACTCATGTACTGCTTTAAGCCCCAAATCATGGGGAATGCAAGTATATAAACTCGTCACATCAATACTGGCAATCACTAAATCAGAGGGTAGTCTTGTTATATCAGCTAATTTATGTAACAATGATGATGTGTCCTTAAGATGTGTTGCGGTGTTCTGGATGACAGGTTGTAACCATGTGTCCAGAAAAACTGCCGCCGGTTCACAGAGAGACCCCCTGGCTGAGATAATGGGTCTGCCAGGGGGATTCACCGGATCCTTATGAAGTTTAGGAATTATGTAAAATGTGGGTACAATCGGATGTGACGGGCATAAATAGGCACCAGTCTCTGCATCAATGATGCCTTTAGACTCACCAGACTGAATTAGTACTTCCAGCTCTCTTTTATACATGTTCGTAGGATCCCTGTCCAAGCTTCTATAGGTCTCTTGATCACCAAGCAAACGGGAGGGCACACAAGCAAGTTGCACAAGTGGGGGTCGTTGCTGCCCTGTAGGAGTGCCAGGTTGGATATATGCTATATATATATATATATATATATATATATATATATTTATTAAAGAAAAGGGTTACACACACACACACACACACACACACACACACACACACACACACACACACACACACTGTATATACACAGAAACAGAGAAACTGCTGAATGCTTGGCTCAGCTAAATATATATATATATGTATGTATAATCATATCAAATAATAAGGTTATTATCCTTTTTTTCTTTTCTTTTTATACAGAATTTTATCCCCCCTTTCCCTAGCTGGCCTGAACCCCTCTCTTTCCCTGGCTGCAGCACACAGTGAGTGGTTGGTCAAGTCTACTGTCTCACTCTGAATCAGACAGGTAGACTCAGCTCAGCTGCCTGCGACCACTGTCTTCTGTCCTGCTCGGACAAGGAGTCCTTCTGGCATATGTCGGCAATGGCAGGGCACACACATGGAGTGGAGAGAATAAGCACGGGAGGACAGCGCAGGGTGGGCAGGGAGCGAGGGAGGGGGTGCGGTGTGACATCAGGACGTCACATCGCGAGGCGGTTGGAACATGACGACGGGTGGGCTGTGCGGCCAGCCACCAGAGCCGGCCCTAAGCAATTTCATGCCCTAGGCAAGATTTTTGTTGGTCCCCCCTAGAAGATAAACCCACCACCAAGCTTTTTGCTGATACACGGACACCCAAAATAACACATTGGTTTATGGCTTATACATACATACATACATACATACATATATATAAAAAAATAAATATATATATATATATATATATATAAATAAATATATATATATATATATACTGTCGAAGTCGAAAAATATTGCAATACACACACCACATGCAAACACCACACAGATGGCATCCATGCATGTACTTAGTCTGGCGTGCGTGCGCATACTTGCAAATTGCGTACAATCGCCTCCCACGGGAGTGCGCGTACGGGCGTGGTATGAGCAGTTACAGAAAGATTCTTACTTGCAATGGAAATTATTACAGACACATGCCACAGTGCCCAGCCTGTGTCGAGTCACTGTTCACACACACACTAATCTAACCAAACATGCACATCCTTCCAACACAATGTCTTGTTCACTCCAATGTTTGAACAGACCCCCTGGTCTGTGAAGAAAGACAAACACAAACCGAACAAGTCATCGTTTGGTAGGGGCCAGAACAATGGGAGACAAATATCCCAATAGATACACACAAGCCTGCGGTTGCAAATTATTAACTACTGGCAGCCTGCAGTCTAGAAAACCTTTGAAAGATAGATATAATAGCAGGGAAACACTTATAAATATATATATATATATATATATATATATTTGTGTGTATCTTGAGAATGGTTGGTCATTTCATGTGTAGGATCATGTTGCCTGGAGATAACATAACAAAGTAACCTAATGAACATGCAAATATCTGTCACACATTACATATTTCCCAAACTTAGTACACACATTACACATAGTCTCCCCTTTCCCCTCATGCAACTTTTACTTATTTACAAGGCACAACAAGGGAATTATACACCTTTACAGTATGCGAGGGGACAGTAACTGATCAGAGCATCATGCATGGTATCTACGTGTTCGGATAATTATGAGTAATAATCCGGTGTTGGTTTGGGGAAGATCGCATGTCGTTGCGAATAGTTATTTGCAAAGGCAGATAAAAGGTATATTTGTTTATTATGTACTTGGTATGCGGTGGGAATCCAGAGCTGACCAGCTGTACACACCCCTGGATCAAGGCATCGCCCATCTCTCCAAACCGACCAATGACCTCTCCTGTACTGTAAATGACCATCCCTCCAACCAATCGGTGGAGAGCATACAACCCCACTGTATTGTATTTTGGGCAAGGGTATATAAACCTTGCACCTGGGCCGGTCACTCTCTCTCTCTGCTTTTTAAAGACTCATAGGTCGTCTCGCCAGACGACTGGGGACCGGATCCGGGTGGCGCAAGCGACAAAGCGTACGTATCATTGGGTGTGACTCTCTCTCTGTGATTGAATTGTATTGTGTTGTACCAATTATATTGTAACTTATTGTAATCCCCTTTTTCAAATATATTATTACTTGTTGCTGCTTTGGACCACAACTTACAATCAAATACTGGTGTCGCATTCAGTTTCTGTTGAGCGTTTGTATAGTGTAATTGCCACACCTAGAGCTGCCTCGTGCTCTCAGCGTGTCGGTCTGTGTGCATGCACTGAGTGTAAGCTGCACGGCTATTCCGGCGTGTGTACGCAAAGTGCGTGCACAGTACGGGACTGTGTACGCTAACTGGGGACAGAGTACGAAGGTAAAGGATTTATTACAGCGGCAGCAGTGGCTTCAGAAACAGTGTGCAATAGGGGTTAGTGGCTGCTTTCCAAGAAGTCTATCGAACTTCTCAATATATATATATATATATATATATATATATGCAACAATATAATTTCCAAAGGTCCAGCACGCTTAATACGTCAATAGAGGCGTAACTAGGGTCTTTGGAGCCCAGTATATAAATACAGCTGGAGATAAATCTCAAACTGTATATATCTGGCGCTATAGATAATAGTAATAAATTAACCAACTGGTGATCGACACAAAAATAGTGAAATTACGGCTGCTGAGCAAAACAGCTGGCTAGGCTGAAAAACACTATGAAACACAAACAAAAGAAATGCTCTGCGCTCCCAATCACTTAGAGTTAATTGACCAATCAATTAAAGGCAGTCTATCATGGAGAATAATTGACTCAATGAGGCTTGACCCTTTTTAAAAAATATTTTATCAAACAATTAGATACCACATAAACACATAAAACAAACAATACATGAAAAATTGGCAATTTAAAAATTCAGAGGTTAATACCTCTAGCATATGTAAGCAGAAACACTGTATCTATAATTGTAAATGTGCTATTAAGACAGTATACAATGTAACTAAGGTGCAAAATTGAATATCTTGAGAGAGAGGCTCTCTAACAGAATGTCAATTGATTCTACCACTGGCGTCCCAGTATAAAATCATATATACTGTCCACAGAAGGCTCCGCAAAAACTAGTATGGGACTATTAAGGCAAAACGAACAATGATAGTTACCCCCGTGCTGGTTCCTGGAGTTTATCACAGGGTCCTGTATGCAAATGCACGAGGTAGATGTAATGATTTTTAGTTGATGCCTCAGTGATAATTGGAAGGCAAACTTGCTGAAGTGCTCTAACCTTCGTTAGAGAAGCCGGCAATTGACCATATGATGATATTATATTAGGAACTTCCCAACAAGGGATGTGATTGATTCAGCTGGTGATAGCAGTGTGGTAAGGCAAGTCCGCTGATGGCTGATGATAAAGTGGTCTCACTGCGGAGATCCGTTCGTATCCCTAGTCGCGGCAGTTTCCAAAAAACACAATGCCGTGTAGCTGAAATCACCTTTTGCCTCACTGCGGAGGTACGGTTCCTGAAGGTCACTTGGCTGCATTGTAAACGCCGGAAGGTGCCGGGAGCCGAGAAGCTAAGGAGCCTGTCTGCCAGATATCAGATGTCCAATAATGAACTCGTAGAAGTTCATTATTGGACATCTGATATCTGGCAGACAGGCTCCTTAGCTTCTCGGCTCCCGGCACCTTCCGGCGTTTACACTGCAGCCAAGTGACCTTCAGGAACCGTACCTCCGCAGTGAGGCAAAAGGTGATTTCAGCTACACGGCATTGTGTTTTTTGGAAACTGCCGCGACTAGGGATACGAACGGATCTCCGCAGTGAGACCACTTTATCATCAGCCATCAGCGGACTTGCCTTACCACACTGCTATCACCAGCTGAATCAATCACATCCCTTGTTGGGAAGTTCCTAATATAATATCATCATATGGTCAATTGCCGGCTTCTCTAACGAAGGTTAGAGCACTTCAGCAAGTTTGCCTTCCAATTATCACTGAGGCATCAACTAAAAATCATTACATCTACCTCGTGCATTTGCATACAGGACCCTGTGATAAACTCCAGGAACCAGCACGGGGGTAACTATCATTGTTCGTTTTGCCTTAATAGTCCCATACTAGTTTTTGCGGAGCCTTCTGTGGACAGTATATATGATTTTATACTGGGACGCCAGTGGTAGAATCAATTGACATTCTGTTAGAGAGCCTCTCTCTCAAGATATTAAATTTTGCACCTTAGTTACATTGTATACTGTCTTAATAGCACATTTACAATTATAGATACAGTGTTTCTGCTTACATATGCTAGAGGTATTAACCTCTGAATTTTTAAATTGCCAATTTTTCATGTATTGTTTGTTTTATGTGTTTATGTGGTATCTAATTGTTTGATAAAATATTTTTTAAAAAGGGTCAAGCCTCATTGAGTCAATTATTCTCCATGATAGACTGCCTTTAATTGATTGGTCAATTAACTCTAAGTGATTGGGAGCGCAGAGCATTTCTTTTGTTTGTGTTTCTTTGGAGCCCAGGGCAAGATGTAAAATGGCGCCCCTCCCCCCCCAAAAAAAAGCACACAAAAAGAGGCATGTGCGCGCGTCGAAAAATGGGCGTGGTCACACACCAGAAGGGGTATGGCCACGCTCCAGAAGGGGTGTGGCCACTGAAAATGGCCCACAGTGCCAGTTACATTGCCCCACAGTGCCAGATACAATGCCCCACAGTGCCGGATACATGCCCCACAGTGCCGGATACATGCCCCACAGTGCCAGTTACAGTGCCAGTTACATTGCCCCACAGTGCCGGATACATGCCCCACAGTGCCAGTTACAGTGCCAGTTACATTGCCCCACAGTGCCGGATACATGCCCCACAGTGCCAGTTACATTGCCCCACAGTGCCAATTACATTGCCCCACAGTGCCAGTTACATTGCCCCACAGTGCCAGATACAATGCCCCACAGTGCCGAATACATGCCCCACAGTGCCAGTTACATTGCCCCACTGTGCCAGATACATGCCCCACAGTGCCAGTTACATTGCCCCACTGTGCCAGATACATGCCCCACAGTGCCAGTTACATTGCCCCACTGTGCCAGATACATGCCCCACAGTGCCAGTTACATTGCCCCACTGTGTCAGATACATGCCCCACAGTGCCAGTTACATTGCCCCACTGTGCCAGATACATGCCCCACAGTGCCAGTTACATTGCCCCACAGTGCCAGATACATGCCCCACAGTGCCAGGCCCCACTCAGCGCCAGTTACATGCCCCATTTGGTGCCAGATACATGCCCCACTGTGCCTGTGCCCGTGCCCCCCCCCCATTCACTCACCGGCCGCTTATGTGAGGGGAGAAGAGCGCCTCTCCTTCCCCTCACCGCTCCGTCCAGCTCTGATTGGCGCCGGTTCGCTAGCCAATCAGAGCTCGCGGACCGGCAGCCAATCAGGAGCCGGTCCGCAAGCTCTGATTGGCTAACGCCGGAGACCGGACACAGTAGCACTGCTAGTGCTGGCAGCGGCGGAGAGGGGAGGGAGAGACGCTGCGCTCTCCTCCCCTCACATTTAGTGGGGCATGATGCCCTGGCCGCCGGCGGCGCCCCCCTCTCCTGGGCCTGCCAAGGCGCCCAGGGCACGTGCCCCACTCGCCCTACCCTAGATACGCCTCTGTACGTCAATATAATTTCCAAAGTTCAGGCCTTCACATAAGTGTAGCAACTTGGGCCGGTGCCAGCACAGCGTAGTACTAGTAGATCCTCCCAGGATGCGGCACTCAGAGCATGATGATGATGAATAAACAGTGCAAGCCTTGTTACATCAATGTTTCAGTTCTTATAAACTGTTTTCAAGATAAAGACAAACAACAATAGCTCACCTTAATATACCCCCACCAACACCATGTGAATCACAGAAGCCACACCGAACGGCATCGGCGTCTTCCAATGACGTCATCCTGACATCATACATACACACATATATATATGTATATATAAACACACACACCAGTTCTAGACCTTGCAAATCTCAAGGCAACAGTTTCCCTTTGCTAACCCCCCCCTAAATATTATAAAGCGTGATAGTGCGTGCCGCACATTGGTACCCCTTATACATGTTATGCCTCCCAGTAGAGCCCCTTATACATATCACACCAGTGTAGAGCCCCTTATTTACATTACACCACAGTTTCGACGCTTATACACATTACACCATAGTAAAGGCCCTATACATCAGGGCTGGCCAAACCAGTCCTCGAGATCAACAGTACACATTTTCCAGACCACCTAGCTGATGCACAGGTGTAGTCATTACTAATTAAGATGTGCTGCATTCATTCCTAACTGACAATTCTACAGATTTACAGGAGGCCTGGAAAACATGAACTGTTGGTAGATCTCGAGGACCGGTTTGGCCAGCCCTGCTATACATGTTACACCACAGTAGAGCTGCTATGGAAGGTGAGTACGGGAGAGAGAGAGAGAGAGAGAGAGAGAGAGAGAGAGAGAGGTGAGGACAGGAGAGAGACAGAGAGAGAGAGTGAGGTAAAGAAGGGAGAAAGAGGGATGTGAGGACGGGAGAGAGGGAGAAAGAGAGAAAGAGGTGAGGATGGAAGAGAGAGAGAGGGAGGTATGGACGGGAGAGAGGTAGAGAAAGTGAGGGAGGTGAGGACAGGAGAGAAAGAGGTAAGGCAGGATAGAGGGAGAAAGAGAATGAGAGAGTGAGCGTGAGCCAGGGCAAGTATACACTTGCACTCACCCTGGCGGGGGCCGGCACACAGATCCTCCTGTCAGTGCTGCTGCTGCAGCTCCTGTGCTGTGCTGCTGGGGCTGGGATCCGGGAATACCTTGGTGATCAGACTCATCTTCGGGGCAATCAGGCTGCAGACCGGGTGATAGGACATGCGGCCGCGTGTAATACTACGCGCCTTCACCCAACACTGTGCAGATGATGCTCCCCCGTCTTCTCTCGGTTAGGTCTAAAACCTATAAGGGTAAGGGTCCCCTGACGTCACAAGCAGGTGATGTGTGACACCAGGGGGAGGAGCAATGTCTGAACATGGAAGTCTAATTTTACCCTCGCTTCGCTCGCCACGCTTTGGGCGCGGTGGCTCACTCTGCTTTGCTCGCCACCTGGTTACTAAAGGCAATAGATGTGACGTGGATAGTTAAAGTGTTATCCCACTGACCTTGCTCCTCACCCCACCAGCGCGTCACATGTTTGGTCGTCAGAGGTTCTTTAGCCCACTAGGATTTAGCACCAACCTTCTTATTTCCCCTGCGACCGCTCCCAGCATGCCATGCGTGATGACATCTAGCCAACACCGCCATTCTGGGAAGGTGGGAGGGAAAGAAGAGCACAGCAGTAGGGATGGATGGGGAAAATATGACAGCAGGCGAGAGTGGGCACGTTGCCTGGGTGACTGCGGCCGTGCTCTCAGACTGCAGTGTCAGGCAGCTTCTCTTCCCCGGACTCAGGCAGGAGGTAAGATTATTACCGGCAGCAGTGCAGCGCACACGCTCCGCTGTGTAAGCTGCCCTGCCAGAGCTCACATGGGGCAACACTCCCATATCCAACTGTCAAGAAATCAGTTCCCTCCTAGATATAACGGCAAGCAAATCATACTGTGCATATAAAAAACCCATAATAATAAAGAAAAAAAGAAAAATTAAATAAATAAATATATATAAATATATATATATATAAACATGTATATACATATATATAATACATAAACATATATATATATATATATATATATATATCTGTGTATATATATATATATTATATATATATATATATATATATACACATGTATATATATATATATATGCGCACAATACTTTTAAATACAAGTAAATTGCCTTACTTTTATAAAAAATAAACTGCTTGATGCGCTGGTCTGTCTCTGAACTTTGTAGTGGAGGGTAGCAGGGTCCTGGCTAGGGGTATCCGTTCACATGGTCGACCATGTTATGGTCGACAGTCATTAGGTCGACCACTATTGGTCAACATTGACATGGTCGACATGGACACATGGTCGACACATGAAAATGGTCGACACATGAAAAGGTCGACATGCATTTTTTTACTTTTTTTTTTCTTTTGGGGAACTTTTCCATACTTTACGATCCACATGGACTACGATTGGAACGGTAAAGTGTGCCGAGCGAAGCGGTAGCGGAGCGAAGGCACCATGCGAGTGGACGCGGTGCACTAATTGGGGTTCCAAGTCACTTTACGCAAAAAACGACACCAAAAAAAGTAAAAAAACTCATGTCGACCTTTTCATATGTCGACCTTTCATGTGTCGACCATTTTCATGTGTCGACCATGTGTCCATGTCGACCATGTCAATGTCGACCAGTAGTGGTCGACCTAATGACTGTCGACCATGTGAACGGATACCCCTAGCCAGGACCCTTCACACCGGAACCCTGGATAGCTCAGTGGTGGTGCAGTGGCCGGAGTCTGACTGACTCCGCAAAGGACCATGGGAGGAGGAGCTGCTGCAGCCGGGCATGCGCAGCAGCCCTCCTCCCGAAGCGGTCGTCATATTTGTTAGGGGCATCTGATGACAGCATACACTGTCTGCCCCACCAGCAGTGCTGGCACCTCAACACGCTTTGCACCCGCTCCTGTGCTACCGCTAACCGTAGGCGGCTCTGCTCAGAAGTGCGAGTGCAGAGCCGGCGCCAACCATCAGATCGCAGGTGTGACGTGCGGGGGGGTACTGGACATTAGTGCGCACGACTATGGCAGCAGCTACTGTTGCTATTGTAGTCATAATTTAAGCTCACGGCTAAGAGGAGGGGGGCAACCAGAAACCCCCCTGTATTTGCCTATGATCTACTCCATACTTTAATGTAGAGATGAGCGGGTTCGGTTTCTCGGAAACCGAACCCCCCCGAACTTCAGCCTTTTTACACGGGTCCGAGGCAGACTCGGATCTTCCCGCCTTGCTCGGCTAACCCGAGCGCGCCCGAACGTCATCATCCCGCTGTCGTATTCTATCGCGAGACTCGGATTCTATATAAGGAGCCGCGCGTCGCCGCCATTTTCACTAGAGATGTGCACTTGAAATTTTTCGGGTTTTGTGTTTTGGTTTTGGGTTCGGTTCCGCGGCCGTGTTTTGGGTTCGACCGCGTTTTGGCAAAACCTCACCGAATTTTTTTTGTCGGATTCGGGTGTGTTTTGGATTCGGGTGTTTTTTTCAAAAAACACTAAAAAACAGCTTAAAACATAGAATTTGGGGGTCATTTTGATCCCAAAGTATTATTAACCTCAAAAACCATAATTTCCACTCATTTTCAGTCTATTCTGAACACCTCACACCTCACAATATTATTTTTAGTCCTAAAATTTGCACCGAGGTCGCTGGATGACTAAGCTAAGCGACCCTAGTGGCCGACACAAACACCTGGCCCATCTAGGAGTGGCACTGCAGTGTCACGCAGGATGGCCCTTCCAAAAAACACTCCCCAAACAGCACATGACGCAAAGAAAAAAAGAGGCGCAATGAGGTAGCTGTGTGAGTAAGCTAAGCGACCCTAGTGGCCGACACAAACACCTGGCCCATCTAGGAGTGGCACTGCAGTGTCACGCAGGATGGCCCTTCCAAAAAACACTCCCCAAACAGCACATGACGCAAAGAAAAAAAGAGGCGCAATGAGGTAGCTGTGTGAGTAAGATAAGCGACCCTAGTGGCCGACACAAACACCTGGCCCATCTAGGAGTGGCACTGCAGTGTCACGCAGGATGGCCCTTCCAAAAAACACTCCCCAAACAGCACATGACGCAAAGAAAAATGAAAGAAAAAAGAGGTGCAAGATGGAATTGTCCTTGGGCCCTCCCACCCACCCTTATGTTGTATAAACAGGACATGCACACTTTAACCAACCCATCATTTCAGTGACAGGGTCTGCCACACGACTGTGACTGAAATGACGGGTTGGTTTGGACCCCCACCAAAAAAGAAGCAATTAATCTCTCCTTGCACAAACTGGCTCTACAGAGGCAAGATGTCCACCTCATCATCATCCTCCGATATATCACCGTGTACATCCCCCTCCTCACAGATTATCAATTCGTCCCCACTGGAATCCACCATCTCAGCTCCCTGTGTACTTTGTGGAGGCAATTGCTGCTGGTCAATGTCTCCACGGAGGAATTGATTATAATTTATTTTAATGAACATCATCTTCTCCACATTTTCTGGATGTAACCTCGTACGCCGATTGCTGACATGGTGAGCGGCGGCACTAAACACTCTTTCGGAGTACACACTTGTGGGAGGGCAACTTAGGTAGAATAAAGCCAGTTTGTGCAAGGGCCTCCAAATTGCCTCTTTTTCCTGCCAGTATAAGTACGGACTGTCTGACGTGCCTACTTGGATGCGGTCACTCATATAATCTAGAGATGAGCGCCTGAAATTTTTCGGGTTTTGTGTTTTGGTTTTGGGTTCGGTTCCGCGGCCGTGTTTTGGGTTCGACCGCGTTTTGGCAAAACCTCACCGAATTTTTTTTGTCGGATTCGGGTGTGTTTTGGATTCGGGTGTTTTTTTCAAAAAACACTAAAAAACAGCTTAAATCATAGAATTTGGGGGTCATTTTGATCCCAAAGTATTATTAACCTCAAAAACCATAATTTACACTCATTTTCAGTCTATTCTGAATACCTCACACCTCACAATATTATTTTTAGTCCTAAAATTTGCACCGAGGTCGCTGTGTGAGTAAGATAAGCGACCCTAGTGGCCGACACAAACACCGGGCCCATCTAGGAGTGGCACTGCAGTGTCACGCAGGATGTCCCTTCCAAAAAACCCTCCCCAAACAGCACATGACGCAAAGAAAAAAGAGGCGCAATGAGGTAGCTGTGTGAGTGAGATTAGCGACCCTAGTGGCCGACACAAACACCGGGCCCATCTAGGAGTGGCACTGCAGTGTCACGCAGGATGGCCCTTCCAAAAAACCCTCCCCAAACAGCACATGACGCAAAGAAAAAAAGAGGCGCAATGAGGTAGCTGTGTGAGTAAGATTAGCGACCCTAGTGGCCGACACAAACACCGGGCCCATCTAGGAGTGGCACTGCAGTGTCACGCAGGATGGCCCTTCCAAAAAACCCTCCCCAAACAGCACATGACGCAAAGAAAAAAAGAGGCGCAATGAGGTAGCTGTGTGAGTAAGATTAGCGACCCTAGTGGCCGACACAAACACCGGGCCCATCTAGGAGTGGCACTGCAGTGTCACGCAGGATGGCCCTTCCAAAAAACCCTCCCCAAACAGCACATGACGCAAAGAAAAAAAGAGGCGCAATGAGGTAGCTGTGTGAGTAAGATTAGCGACCCTAGTGGCCGACACAAACACCGGGCCCATCTAGGAGTGGCACTGCAGTGTCACGCAGGATGTCCCTTCCAAAAAACCCTCCCCAAACAGCACATGACGCAAAGAAAAAAAGAGGCGCAATGAGGTAGCTGTGTGAGTAAGATTAGCGACCCTAGTGGCCGACACAAACACCGGGCCCATCTAGGAGTGGCACTGCAGTGTCACGCAGGATGTCCCTTCCAAAAAACCCTCCCCAAACAGCACATGATGCAAAGAAAAAAAGAGGCGCAATGAGGTAGCTGTGTGAGTAAGATTAGCGACCCTAGTGGCCGACACAAACACCGGGCCCATCTAGGAGTGGCACTGCAGTGTCACGCAGGATGTCCCTTCCAAAAAACCCTCCCCAAACAGCACATGACGCAAAGAAAAAAAGAGGCGCAATGAGGTAGCTGACTGTGTGAGTAAGATAAGCGACCCTAGTGGCCGACACAAACACCGGGCCCATCTAGGAGTGGCACTGCAGTGTCACGCAGGATGTCCCTTCCAAAAAAACCATCCCCAATCAGCACATGATGCAAAGAAAAAGAAAAGAAAAAAGAGGTGCAAGATGGAATTGTCCTTGGGCCCTCCCACCCACCCTTATGTTGTATAAACAAAACAGGACATGCACACTTTAACCAACCCATCATTTCAGTGACAGGGTCTGCCACACGACTGTGACTGATATGACGGGTTGGTTTGGACCCCCCCCAAAAAAGAAGCAATTAATCTCTCCTTGCACAAACTGGCTCTACAGAGGCAAGATGTCCACCTCATCTTCACCCTCCGATATATCACCGTGTACATCCCCCTCCTCACAGATTATCAATTCGTCCCCACTGGAATCCACCATCTCAGCTCCCTGTGTACTTTGTGGAGGCAATTGCTGCTGGTCAATGTCTCCGCGGAGGAATTGATTATAATTCATTTTAATGAACATCATCTTCTCCACATTTTCTGGATGTAACCTCGTACGCCAATTGCTGACAAGGTGAGCGGCGGCACTAAACACTCTTTCGGAGTACACACTTGTGGGAGGGCAACTTAGGTAGAATAAAGCCAGTTTGTGCAAGGGCCTCCAAATTGCCTCTTTTTCCTGCCAGTATAAGTACGGACTGTGTGACGTGCCTACTTGGATGCGGTCACTCATATAATCCTCCACCATTCTATCAATGTTGAGAGAATCATATGCAGTGACAGTAGACGACATGTCCGTAATCGTTGTCAGGTCCTTCAGTCCGGACCAGATGTCAGCATCAGCAGTCGCTCCAGACTGCCCTGCATCACCGCCAGCGGGTGGGCTCGGAATTCTGAGCCTTTTCCTCGCACCCCCAGTTGCGGGAGAATGTGAAGGAGGAGATGTTGACAGGTCGCGTTCCGCTTGACTTGACAATTTTGTCACCAGCAGGTCTTTCAACCCCAGCAGACCTGTGTCTGCCGGAAAGAGAGATCCAAGGTAGGCTTTAAATCTAGGATCGAGCACGGTGGCCAAAATGTAGTGCTCTGATTTCAACAGATTGACCACCCGTGAATCCTTGTTAAGCGAATTAAGGGCTGCATCCACAAGTCCCACATGCCTAGCGGAATCGCTCCCTTTTAGCTCCTTCTTCAATGCCTCCAGCTTCTTCTGCAAAAGCCTGATGAGGGGAATGACCTGACTCAGGCTGGCAGTGTCTGAACTGACTTCACGTGTGGCAAGTTCAAAGGGCATCAGAACCTTGCACAACGTTGAAATCATTCTCCACTGCACTTGAGACAGGTGCATTCCATCTCCTATATCGTGCTCAATTGTATAGGCTTGAATGGCCTTTTGCTGCTCCTCCAACCTCTGAAGCATATAGAGGGTTGAATTCCACCTCGTTACCACTTCTTGCTTCAGATGATGGCAGGGCAGGTTCAGTAGTTTTTGGTGGTGCTCCAGTCTTCTGTACGTGGTGCCTGTACGCCGAAAGTGTCCCGCAATTCTTCTGGCCACCGACAGCATCTCTTGCACGCCCCTGTCGTTTTTTAAAAAATTCTGCACCACCAAATTCAAGGTATGTGCAAAACATGGGACGTGCTGGAATTTGCCCATATTTAATGCACACACAATATTGCTGGCGTTGTCCGATGCCACAAATCCACAGGAGAGTCCAATTGGGGTAAGCCATTCCGCGATGATCTTCCTCAGTTGCCGTAAGATGTTTTCAGCTGTGTGCGTATTCTGGAAAGCGGTGATACAAAGCGTAGCCTGCCTAGGAAAGAGTTGGCGTTTGCGAGATGCTGCTACTGGTGCCGCCGCTGCTGTTCTTGCGGCGGGAGTCCATACATCTACCCAGTGGGCTGTCACAGTCATATAGTCCTGACCCTGCCCTGCTCCACTTGTCCACATGTCCGTGGTTAAGTGGACATTGGGTACAACTGCATTTTTTAGGACACTGGTGAGTCTTTTTCTGACGTCCGTGTACATTCTCGGTATCGCCTGCCTAGAGAAGTGGAACCTAGATGGTATTTGGTAACGGGGGCACACTGCCTCAATAAATTGTCTAGTTCCCTGTGAACTAACGGCGGATACCGGACGCACGTCTAACACCAACATAGTTGTCAAGGACTCAGTTATCCGCTTTGCAGTAGGATGACTGCTGTGATATTTCATCTTCCTCGCAAAGGACTGTTGAACAGTCAATTGCTTACTGGAAGTAGTACAAGTGGGCTTACGACTTCCCCTCTGGGATGACCATCGACTCCCAGCGGCAACAACAGCAGCGCCAGCAGCAGTAGGCGTTACACGCAAGGATGCATCGGAGGAATCCCAGGCAGGAGAGGACTCGTCAGAATTGCCAGTGACATGGCCTGCAGGACTATTGGCATTCCTGGGGAAGGAGGAAATTGACACTGAGGGAGTTGGTGGGGTGGTTTGCGTGAGCTTGGTTACAAGAGGAAGGGATTTACTGGTCAGTGGACTGCTTCCGCTGTCACCCAAAGTTTTTGAACTTGTCACTGACTTATTATGAATGCGCTGCAGGTGACGTATAAGGGAGGATGTTCCGAGGTGGTTAACGTCCTTACCCCTACTTATTACAGCTTGACAAAGGGAACACACGGCTTGACACCTGTTGTCCGCATTTCTGGTGAAATACCTCCACACCAAAGAGCTGATTTTTTTGGTATTTTCACCTGGCATGTCAACGGCCATATTCCTCCCACGGACAACAGGTGTCTCCCCGGGTGCCTGACTTAAACAAACCACCTCACCATCAGAATCCTCCTGGTCAATTTCCTCCCCAGCGCCAGCAACACCCATATCCTCCTCATCCTGGTGTACTTCAACACTGACATCTTCAATCTGACTATCAGGAACTGGACTGCGGGTGCTCCTTCCAGCACTTGCAGGGGGCGTGCAAATGGTGGAAGGCGCATGCTCTTCACGTCCAGTGTTGGGAAGGTCAGGCATCGCAACCGACACAATTGGACTCTCCTTGTGGATTTGGGATTTCAAAGAACGCACAGTTCTTTGCTGTGCTTTTTCCAGCTTGAGTCTTTTCATTTTTCTAGCGAGAGGCTGAGTGCTTCCATCCTCATGTGAAGCTGAACCACTAGCCATGAACATAGGCCAGGGCCTCAGCCGTTCCTTGCCACTCCGTGTGGTAAATGGCATATTGGCAAGTTTACGCTTCTCCTCCGACAATTTTATTTTAGGTTTTGGAGTCCTTTTTTTACTGATATTTGGTGTTTTGGTTTTGACATGCTCTGTACTATGCCATTGGGCATCGGCCTTGGCAGACGACGTTGCTGGCATTTCATCGTCTCGGCCATGACTAGTGGCAGCAGCTTCAGCACGAGGTGGAAGTGGATCTTGATCTTTCCCTAATTTTGGAACCTCAACATTTTTGTTCTCCATATTTTAATAGGCACAACTAAAAGGCACCTCAGGTAAACAATGGAGATGGATGGATTGGATACTAGTATACAATTATGGACGGGCTGCCGAGTGCCGACACAGAGGTAGCCACAGCCGTGAACTACCGCACTGTACTGTGTCTGCTGCTAATATATAGACTGGTTGATAAAGAGATAGTATACTCGTAACTAGTATGTATGTATAAAGAAAGAAAAAAAAACCACGGTTAGGTGGTATATACAATTATGGACGGGCTGCCGAGTGCCGACACAGAGGTAGCCACAGCCGTGAACTACCGCACTGTACTGTGTCTGCTGCTAATATATAGACTGGTTGATAAAGAGATAGTATACTCGTAACTAGTATGTATGTATAAAGAAAGAAAAAAAAACCACGGTTAGGTGGTATATACAATTATGGACGGGCTGCCGAGTGCCGACACAGAGGTAGCCACAGCCGTGAACTACCGCACTGTACTGTGTCTGCTGCTAATATATAGACTGGTTGATAAAGAGATAGTATACTCGTAACTAGTATGTATGTATAAAGAAAGAAAAAAAAACCACGGTTAGGTGGTATATACAATTATTGATAAAGAGATAGTATACTACTAATATTATATACTGGTGGTCAGGTCACTGGTCACTAGTCACACTGGCAGTGGCACTCCTGCAGCAAAAGTGTGCACTGTTTAATTTTAATATAATATTATGTACTCCTGGCTCCTGCTATAACCTATAACTGGCACTGCAGTAGTGCTCCCCAGTCTCCCCCACAATTATAAGCTGTGTGAGCTGAGCAGTCAGACAGATATATAATATATATATAGATGATGCAGCACACTGGCCTGAGCCTGAGCAGTGCACACAGATATGGTATGTGACTGACTGAGTCACTGTGTGTATCGCTTTTTTCAGGCAGAGAACGGATATATTAAATAAACTGCACTGTGTGTCTGGTGGTCACTCACTATATAATATATTATGTACTCCTGGCTCCTGCTATAACCTATAACTGGCACTGCAGTAGTGCTCCCCAGTCTCCCCCACAATTATAAGCTGTGTGAGCTGAGCAGTCAGACAGATATATATAATATTATATATAGATAATAGATGATGCAGCACACTGGCCTGAGCCTGAGCAGTGCACACAGATATGGTATGTGACTGAGTCACTGTGTGCTGTGTATCGCTTTTTTCAGGCAGAGAACGGATTATAAATAAAAGTGGTGGTCACTGGTCACTATCAGCAAAACTCTGCACTGTACACTACTGAGTACTCCTAATGCTCCCCAAAATTAGTAAATCAAGTGTCTCTCTAATCTATTCTAATTCTAAACGGAGAGGACGCCAGCCACGTCCTCTCCCTATCAATCTCAATGCACGTGTGAAAATGGCGGCGACGCGCGGCTCCTTATATAGAATCCGAGTCTCGCGATAGAATCCGAGCCTCGCGAGAATCCGACAGCGTCATGATGACGTTCGGGCGCGCTCGGGTTAACCGAGCAAGGCGGGAAGATCCGAGTAGCTCGGACCAGTGAAACAAAACATGAAGTTCTAGCGGGTTCGGATTCAGAGAAACCGAACCCGCTCATCCTCCACCATTCTTTCAATGGGGAGAGAATCATATGCAGTGCCAGTAGACGACATGTCCGTAATCGTTGGCAGGTCCTTCAGTCCGGACCAGATGTCAGCATCAGCAGTCGCTCCAGACTGCCCTGCATCACCGCCAGCGGGTGGGCTCGGAATTCTGAGCCTTTTCCTCGCACCCCCAGTAGCGGGAGAATGTGAAGGAGGAGATGTTGACAGGTCGCGTTCCGCTTGACTTGACAATTTTCTCACCAGCAGGTCTTTGAACCCCAGCAGACTTGTGTGTGCCGGAAAGAGAGATCCAAGGTAGGTTTTAAATCTAGGATCGAGCACGGTGGCCAAAATGTAGTGCTCTGATTTCAACAGATTGACCACCCGTGAATCCTTGTTAAGCGAATTAAGGGCTCCATCCACAAGTCCCACATGCCTAGCGGAATCGCTCTGTGTTAGCTCCTCCTTCAATGTCTCCAGCTTCTTCTGCAAAAGCCTGATGAGGGGAATGACTTGACTCAGGCTGGCAGTGTCTGAACTGACTTCACGTGTGGCAAGTTCAAAGGGCAGCAGAACCTTGCACAACGTTGAAATCATTCTCCACTGCGCTTGAGACAGGTGCATTCCACCTCCTATATCGTGCTCAATTGTATAGGCTTGAATGGCTTTTTGCTGCTCCTCCAACCTCTGAAGCATATATAGGGTTGAATTCCACCTCGTTACCACTTCTTGCTTCAGATGATGGCAGGGCAGGTTCAGGCGTTTTTGGTGGTGCTCCAGTCTTCTGTACGTGGTGCCTGTACGCCGAAAGTGTCCCGCAATTCTTCTGGCCACCGACAGCATCTCTTGCACGCCCCTCTCGTTTTTTAAATAATTCTGCACCACCAAATTCAAGGTATGTGCAAAACATGGGACGTGCTGGAATTTGCCCATATTTAATGCACACACAATATTGCTGGCGTTGTCCGATGCCACAAATCCACAGGAGAGTCCAATTGGGGTAAGCCATTCCGCGATGATCTTCCTCAGTTGCCGTAAGAGGTTTTCAGCTGTGTGCGTATTCTGGAAACCGGTGATACAAAGCGTAGCCTGCCTAGGAAAGAGTTGGCGTTTGCGAGATGCTGCTACTGGTGCCGCCGCTGCTGTTCTTGCGGCGGGAGTCCATACATCTACCCAGTGGGCTGTCACAGTCATATAGTCCTGACCCTGCCCTGCTCCACTTGTCCACATGTCCGTGGTTAAGTGGACATTGGGTACAACTGCATTTTTTAGGACACTGGTGAGTCTTTTTCTGACGTCCGTGTACATTCTCGGTATCGCCTGCCTAGAGAAGTGGAACCTAGATGGTATTTGGTAACGGGGGCACACTACCTCAAGAAATTGTCTAGTTCCCTGTGAACAAACGGCGGATACCGGACGCACGTCTAACACCAACATAGTTGTCAAGGCCTCAGTTATCCGCTTTGCAACAGGATGACTGCTGTGATATTTCATCTTCCTCGCAAAGGACTGTTGGACAGTCAATTGCTTGGTGGAAGTAGTAAAAGTGGGCTTACGACTTCCCCTCTGGGATGACCATCGACTCCCAGCAGCAACAACAGCAGCGCCAGCAGCAGTAGGCGTTACACGCAAGGATGCATCGGAGGAATCCCAGGCAGGAGAGGACTCGTCAGAATTGCCAGTGACATGGCCTGCAGGACTATTGGCATTCCTGGGGAAGGAGGAAATTGACACTGAGGGAGTTGGTGGGGTGGTTTGCGTGAGCTTGGTTACAAGAGGAAGGGATTTACTGGTCAGTGGACTGCTTCCGCTGTCGCCCAAAGTTTTTGAACTTGTCACTGACTTATTATGAATGCGCTGCAGGTGACGTATAAGGGAGGATGTTCCGAGGTGGTTAACGTCCTTACCCCTACTTATTACAGCTTGACAAAGGCAACACACGGCTTGGCAAATGTTGTCCACATTTCTGTTGAAATACTTCCACACCGAAGAGCTGATTTTTTTGGTATTTTCACCAGGCATGTCAATGGCCATATTCCTCCCACGGACAACAGGTGTCTCCCCGGGTGCCTGACTTAAACAAACCACCTCACCATCAGAATCCTCCTTGTCAATTTCCTCCCCAGCGCCAGCAACACCCATATCCTCCTCATCCTGGTGTACTTCAACACTGACATCTTCAGTCTGACTATCAGGAACTGGACTGCGGGTGCTCCTTCCAGCACTTGCAGGGGGCGTGCAAATGGTGGAAGGCGCATGCTCTTCACGTCCAGTGTTGGGAAGGTCAGGCATCGCAACCGACACAATTGGACTCTCCTTGTGGATTTGGGATTTCGAAGAACGCACAGTTCTTTGCTGTGCTTTTGCCAGCTTGAGTCTTTTCATTTTTCTAGCGAGAGGCTGAGTGCTTCCATCCTCATGTGAAGCTGAACCACTAGCCATGAACATAGGCCTTGGCAGACGACGTTGCTGGCATTTCATCGTCTCGGCCATGACTAGTGGCAGCAGCTTCAGCACGAGGTGGAAGTCGATCTTGATCTTTCCCTATTTTTGGAACCTCAACATTTTTGTTCTCCATATTTTAATAGGCACAACTAAAAGGCACCTCAGGTAAACAATGGAGATGGATGGATACTAGTATACTTATGGATGATGAGCGACTGCCGACACAGAGGTAGCTACAGCCGTGGACTACCGTACTGTGTCTGCTGCTAATATAGACTGGATGATAATGAGATAAAATTAAAATATATATATATCACACTAGTACTGCAGCCGGACAGGTATATATTATGTAATGACGGACCTGCTGGACACTGTCTGTCAGACTCAGCACTGCAGACTCCTAAAGTAAGCTACTAGTATCAAGAAGATAGAAAAAAAAAAAACCACGGGTAGGTGGTATACAATTATGGATGGACGAGCGACTGCCGACACAGAGGTAGCTACAGCCGTGGACTACCGTACTGTGTCTGCTGCTAATATAGACTGGATGATAATGAGATAAAATTAAAATATATATATATATCACACTAGTACTGCAGCCGGACAGGTATATATTATATAATGACGGACCTGCTGGACACTGTCTGTCAGCACTGCAGACTCCTAAAGTAAGCTACTAGTATCAAGAAGATAGAAAAAAAAAAACCACGGGTAGGTGGTATACAATTATGGATGGACGAGCGACTGCCGACACAGAGGTAGCTACAGCCGTGGACTACCGTACTGTGTCTGCTGCTAATATAGACTGGATGATAATGAGATAAAATTAAAATATATATATATCACACTAATACTGCAGCCGGACAGGTATGTGAGGTGGTTTGTTTAAGTCAGGCACCCGGGGAGACACCTGTTGTCCGTGGGAGGAATATGGCCATTGACATGCTTGGTGAAAATACCAAAAAAATCAGCTCTTCGGTGTGGAAGTATTTCAACAGAAATGCGGACAACATTTGTCAAGCCGTGTGTTGCCTTTGTCAAGCTGTAATAAGTAGGGGTAAGGACGTTAACCACCTCGGAACATCCTCCCTTATACGTCACCTGCAGCGCATTCATAATAAGTCAGTGACAAGTTCAAAAACTTTGGGCGACAGCGGAAGCAGTCCACTGACCAGTAAATCCCTTCCTCTTGTAACCAAGCTCACGCAAACCACCCCACCAACTCCCTCAGTGTCAATTTCCTCCTTCCCCAGGAAGGCCAATAGTCCTGCAGGCCATGTCACTGGCAATTCTGACGAGTCCTCTCCTGCCTGGGATTCCTCCGATGCATCCTTGCGTGTAACGCCTACTGCTGCTGGCGCTGCTGTTGTTGCTGCTGGGAGTCGATGGTCATCCCAGAGGGGAAGTCGTACTCGTAAGACCACTTTTACTACTTCCACCAAGCAATTGACTGTCCAACAGTCCTTTGCGAGGAAGATGAAATATCACAGCAGTCATCCTGCTGCAAAGCGGATAACTGAGGCCTTGGCATCCTGGACGGTGAGAAACGTGGTTCCGGTATCCATCATTACTGCAGAGGCAACTAGAGACTTGTTGGAGGTACTGTGTCCCCGGTACCAAATACCATCTAGGTTCCATTTCTCTAGGCAGGCGATACCGAAAATGTACACAGACCTCAGAAAAAGACTCACCAGTGTCCTAAAAAATGCAGTTGTACCCAATGTCCACTTAACCACGGACATGTGGACAAGTGGAGCAGGGAAGGCTCAGGACTATATGACTGTGACAGCCCACTGGGTAGATGTATGGACTCCCGCCGCAAGAACAGCAGCGGCGGCACCAGTAGCAGCATCTCGCAAACGCCAATTCTAGGCAGGCTACGCTTTGTATCACCGCTTTCCAGAATACGCACACAGCTAAAAAACCTCTTACGGCAACTGAGGAAGATCATCGCAGAATGGCTTACCCCAATTGGACTCTCCTGTGGATTTGTGGCATCGGACAACGCCAGCAATATTGTGTGTGCATTAAATATGGGCAAATTCCAGCACGTCCCATGTTTTGCACATACCTTGAATTTGGTGGTGCAGAATTATTTAAAAAAAGAGAGGGGCGTGCAAGAGATGCTGTCGGTGGCCAGAAGAATTGCGGGACACTTTCGGCGTACAGGCACCACGTACAGAAGACTGGAGCACCACCAAAAACGCCTGAACCTGCCCTGCCATCATCTGAAGCAAGAAGTGGTAACGAGGTGGAATTCAACCCTCTATATGCTTCAGAGGTTGGAGGAGCAGCAAAAGGCCATTCAAGCCTATACAACTGAGCACGATATAGGAGGTGGAATGCACCTGTCTAAAGCGCAGTGGAGAATGATTTCAACGTTGTGCAAGGTTCTGCAACCTTTTGAACTTGCCACACGTGAAGTCAGTTCAGACACTGCCAGCCTGAGTCAGGTCATTCCCCTCATCAGGCTTTTGCAGAAGAAGCTGGAGACATTGAAGGAGGAGCTAACACAGAGCGATTCCGCTAGGCATGTGGGACTTGTGGATGGAGCCCTTAATTCGCTTAACAAGGATTCACGGGTGGTCAATCTGTTGAAATCAGAGCACTACATTTTGGCCACCGTGCTCGATCCTAGATTTAAAACCTACCTTGGATCTCTCTTTCCGGCAGACACAAGTCTGCTGGGGTTCAAAGAACTGCTGGTGACAAAATTGTCAAGTCAAGCGGAACGCGACCTGTCAACATCTCCTCCTTCACATTCTCCTGCAACTGGGGGTGCGAGGAAAAGGCTCAGAATTCCGAGCCCACCCGCTGGCGGTGATGCAGGGCAGTCTGGAGCGACTGCTGATGCTGACATCTGGTCCGGACTGAAGGACCTGCCAACGATTACGGACATGTCGTCTACTGTCACTGCATATGATTCTCTCCCCATTGAAAGAATGGTGGAGGATTATATGAGTGACCGCATCCAAGTAGGCACGTCAGACAGTCCGTACTTATACTGGCAGGAAAAAGAGGCAATTTGGAGGCCCTTGCACAAACTGGCTTTATTCTACCTAAGTTGCCCTCCCACAAGTGTGTACTCCGAAAGAGTGTTTAGTGCCGCCGCTCACCTTGTCAGCAATCGGCGTACGAGGTTACATCCAGAAAATGTGGAGAAGATGATGTTCATTAAAATAAATTATAATCAATTCCTCCGTGGAGACATTGACCAGCAGCAATTGCCTCCACAAAGTACACAGGGAGCTGAGATGGTGGATTCCAGTGGGGACGAATTGATAATCTGTGAGGAGGGGGATGTACACGGTGATATATCGGAGGATGATGATGAGGTGGACATCTTGCCTCTGTAGAGCCAGTTTGTGCAAGGAGAGATTAATTGCTTCTTTTTTGGTGGGGGTCCAAACCAACCCGTCATTTCAGTCACAGTCGTGTGGCAGACCCTGTCACTGAAATGATGGGTTGGTTAAAGTGTGCATGTCCTGTTTATACAACATAAGGGTGGGTGGGAGGGCCCAAGGACAATTCCATCTTGCACCTCTTTTTTCTTTCATTTTTCTTTGTGTCATGTGCTGTTTGGGGGGTGTTTTTTGGAAGGGCCATCCTGCGTGACACTGCAGTGCCACTCCTAGATGGGCCAGGTGTTTGTGTCGGCCACTAGGGTCGCTTAGCTTACTCACACAGCTATCTCATTGCGCCTCTTTTTTTCTTTGCGTCATGTGCTGTTTGGGGAGTGTTTTTTGGAAGGGCCATCCTGCGTGACACTGCAGTGCCACTCCTAGATGGGCCAGGTGTTTGTGTCGGCCACTAGGGTCGCTTAGCTTACTCACACAGCTACCTCATTGCGCCTCTTTTTTTCTTTGCGTCATGTGCTGTTTGGGGAGTGTTTTTTGGAAGGGCCATCCTGCGTGACACTGCAGTGCCACTCCTAGATGGGCCAGGTGTTTGTGTCGGCCACTAGGGTCGCTTAGCTTACTCACACAGCTACCTCATTGCGCCTCTTTTTTTCTTTGCGTCATGTGCTGTTTGGGGAGTGTTTTTTGGAAAGGCCATCCTGCGTGACACTGCAGTGCCACTCCTAGATGGGCCAGGTGTTTGTGTCGGCCACTAGGGTCGCTTAGCTTACTCACACAGCTACCTCATTGCGCCTCTTTTTTTCTTTGCGTCATGTGCTGTTTGGGGAGTGTTTTTTGGAAGGGCCATCCTGCGTGACACTGCAGTGCCACTACTAGATGGGCCAGGTGTTTGTGTCGGCCACTTGGGTCACTTAGCTTAGCCATCCAGCGACCTCGGTGCAAATTTTAGGACTAAAAATAATATTGTGAGGTGTGAGGTGTTCAGAATAGACTGAAAATGAGTGGAAATTATGGTTATTGAGGTTAATAATACTTTGGGATCAAAATGACCCCCAAATTCTATGATTTAAGCTGTTTTTTAGGGTTTTTTGAAAAAAACACCCGAATCCAAAACACACCCGAATCCGTCAAAAAAAATTCGGTGAGGTTTTGCCAAAACGCGTTCGAACCCAAAACACGGCCGCGGAACCGAACCCAAAACCAAAACACAAAACCCGAAAAATTTCTGGTGCTCATCACTACTTTAATGGCACCTAACCCTTGGTTTCCACTACCCTGTTGCTTATTTGTGTGCTATGAACATTGATGCAAAAGTGTTTATTAACCATTTACTGTATGTGCTTTGTTATGAGCTGCAGAACCCTAATAATAACATAATGAAAGTGGTAAGAGCTCTAGTTACCCACTGAATAGAGAGATTCTGTGAATGGAGACTATGGGGCAAATTTATTAAATAATATTTGTGGGTGGGGGGATACCCAAATACTGTATTAAGAATCCTCAGTATTTAACAAGGAGTGATACAGTATTTTCCATTGCCCCTCCATTTCCGAATGCAAAGTAGCCCCCATAAAGCATCCGAAAACGATACCATTTTTTTTCAGATTGCAAATTTGTTTTGGAAAGGGATCCTCTGCATTCCTCTTCGTTGGCCAATGATAAGACATGCAGTGGCCATAGACCGTGCATATGCAGTACGCGCAGAGGCTCTGAACACTGCTTCCATTTCTTTGCTGGAATGACCTCTTATAATGCTTAATGTACATTTTCACGTCAAATTTAGGCAAAATTATTTATCACATGATAAATAGGGCCCTATGGCTCCTATTTAATAGCCCGCGAGTTGCAGACATGAGCCTATTCTGACGAGATAGTCTGTATTTTTAAAGCAGAAATAATTTAAAACTACAAGCCTAATGATGTCCGGGGGTAGTGCAGGAGAGGTGCACATGTGAAGTGCACAAAAGGACAGAACCTGGCGAAGGGTATATTACTAAATATCAGTTTTGTTTTTGGGGGCGTTTTCCCCATTTCACCCATTTACTAAATACAAAACAGTCTCTAAACAAACAAACAACTTTAGAACACTTTGGAACATCGTCTCACTATTGATAATTTTTAGTGACAAGAATACAAGCCCCATTTTTACTATGCATTGAGTTTGGAACACGCTGCAATGCCAATGGCATACCTACCTTAATAATAGTCCTACCTCTGGCAGGTATATAAAGCACTGCACAGATCACTATGATCTGTGAAGGCTTTGTTCAATTAATATTTTAAAAATGTGTTAAAAAAATGGCAAGAACCAGTGGCGTCAGAAGGTGGGTGCAGGGGTGCGGCCTGCACCCAGGTGTCATCCTCGGAGAGGGTGACACCAAAATGCATTCCTCTCTCACTCACAGGAGCCAGGTGCTGCAGTGTGACAGTAGCTTGCAGCACTCGGCTCCTGTGATCCATGCACTGAAACTGCATATTTACAGCTTCTTCGGATGATGCTAGGCTGCCCCCGGAGTGATGTTACTGGGACCCCCCGTTAGGCCACCCCCTCCCGACTTATGTCACCCCCCCTTTTCAGTCGTGATCGCGTTTCCGTGTGCAAGAGGATGCAGAGTGCGCACCTGGTGTCACCAGACCCGGTGATGCCTCTGGCAAGAACCTCAAATTATTAACCAGCCCTGAGCATTTGGGCCTAGGCTGGTAATGGAAAATGGGAGGGGGCAGCTCAGGTACCCCCCTATTTTCCAATAATCAGCACTAGGCTGAACCAGCTGGGGCAGCTGATTTAAAAGAATGGGACACAGTTAAGAGCATAACCAGAACTGTGGGCCCCATTGCAACATTTGTGGGACCCTAATTTACATGACTTTAAATTGTAGGGCTGCCAGTACACATTATGCCACATTATTGTATGTCATAATGGGAATTAGGGATACTGTGTCCTCAGTTCATATTATGCCACATTACAGTGCCCTCTGTTCATGCTGTGCCACATTAGAATGCCCTTCAGTTCAAATTATGCCACATTATAGTGCCCCAGTTCATATTATGCTCCACTATAGTGTCTCAATTTCATATTGTGCCACATTGAAGTGCACCAGTTCTGATAATGTAAAATGTATAGTGCCCTTAACATTAAAATGAGCAGATCATATTATGACACATTACAGTGGCCTCCAGTTCAAAATATGCCACATTACAGTGTCCCCTTACAATTATAACATCCAATACACACTCCTCTCACTGAAAACGTAATATCAACCAATTCAAGCTGGGCAATGGACCCAATTCCTCAGCAGGCAAATCTGGGAAAATGGTATGCAACTTATATCCTGGCCCCCCTAAGCCTGACCCCATAGCAATGGCACCCCTAGCATCCATTATAGCTATGCCCATGGACACAGTGTGTGGTCCCCCTGCCATAATGGTAATGGACTGACCAATCACTGCATCACCTTTTATTCCTAAAACCAAAACACGAGGATCAGCTTAAATCTCTATTTTAACAGCTGAATAATGGAGATTATACATACATACATACATATCGCTCAGACTCAGACATTGCATCCCCCTACCACCACTCTTCGAATCATAACGGATGGGAAAGTAGGAGCAGAGCATCATCTTCGACTATTGCTTGATTGAGGCATACCTCCCAACCATCATCATTTTTGAGGGACAGTCCAGATTTCAGGGTACTGTCCCACAGGAAGTTGGGAATTCTGTCCATAGTGAGCTGGTGCTGCACACAGTGGATGTAGATGCCTCCGGTTATATACACCAAAGTAAAGGTATTTTAGGAGTATGAGGAAGGACAGAGAGAGAGAGAGGAAGACACAGCCCACATCAATGACTTCTTCCTCTGTAGCCCTCCTAGTAACTGCCACCTACTCACTGGAAGGCAGGCGTTATGCAGCAACAGAATGTGATCCTCCCCTGGTTGTGGGATACAGTACTTATTCACTGGGGAAGAACTGAAGTGCATGAGTCCTGTAGAACTTCTTGAAGGCACTGATTACAGTGATAGACCACTGCAGTGAGAGTCCTACTGTACAGCAACAGGCTGCATATAATTAACTGTATTTATTACTCCACATGTATGTTTTCGATGTATCGTTTTTTTAAACATTAGCACAGCATAAGAAATGTGTACAGATCAATCCAAACAGTCTGACAAATGTAAATACATGAGTCTGACTTTAATGTCTACATTGATAACAATCGGCACAAAATAATAGTGTTTTTTATATATATTATATATACTGTATACGTGTGTGTGTGCATATATATATATATATATATATATATATATATATAGATAGATAGATAGATAGATAGATAGATAGATAGATAGACATATACAGTATGTATGTATATATATATATTAGTGATGTGCACCGGAAATTTTTCGGGTTTTGTGTTTTGGTTTTGGATTCGGGTCCGCGGCCGTGTTTTAAATTCGGACGCGTTTTGGCAAAACCTCCCTGAAAATTTTTTGTCGGATTCGGGGTTTTTTTTTTACAAAAAACCCTCAAAAACAGCTTAAATCATAGAATTTGGGGGTCATTTTGATCCCATAGTATTATTAACCTCAATAACCATAATTTCCACTCATTTTCAGTCTATTCTGAACACCTCACACCTCACAATATTATTTTTAGTCCTAAAATTTGCACCGAGGTCGCTGGATGGCTAAGCTAAGCGACACAAGTGGCCGACACAAACACCTGGCCCATCTAGGAGTGGCAGTGTCAGACAGGATGGCACTTCAAAAAAATAGTCCCCAAACAGCACATGATGCAAAGAAAAAAAGAGGTGCACCAAGGTCGCTGGATGGCTAAGCTAAGCGACACAAGTGGCCGACACAAACACCTGGCCCATCTAGGAGTGGCACTTCAGTGTCAGACAGGATGGCACTTCAAAAAAATAGTCCCCAAACAGCACATGATGCAAAGAAAAAAAGGAGGCGCACCAAGGTCGCTGTGTGACTAAGTAAAGCGACACAAGTGGCCGACACAAACACCTGGCCCATCTAGGAGTAGCACTGCAGTGTCAGGCAGGATGGCACTTAAAAAAAATAGTCCCCAAACAGCACATGATGCAAAGAAAAAAAGAGGCGCACCAAGGTCGCTGTGTGACTAAGCTAAGCGACACAAGTGGCCGACACAAACACCTGGCCCATCTAGGAGTGGCACTGCAGTGTCAGGCAGGATGGCACTTCAAAAAAATAGTCCCCAAAAAGCACATGATGCAAAGAAAAAAAGAGGTGCACCAAGGTCGCTGGATGGCTAAGCTAAGCGACACAAGTGGCCGACAAACACCTGGCCCATCTAGGAGTGGCACTGCAGTGTCAGGCAGGATGGCACTTCAAAAAAATAGTCCCCAAACAGCACATGATGCAAAGAAAAAAAGAGGCGCACCAAGGTCGCTGTGTGACTAAGCTAAGCGACACAAGTGGCCGACACAAACACCTGGCCCATCTAGGAGTGGCACTTCAGTGTCAGACAGGATGGCACTTCAAAAAAATTGTCCCCAAACAGCACATGATGCAAAGAAAAAAGAGGCGCATCAAGGTCGCTGTGTGACTAAGCTAAGCGACACAAGTGGCCGACACAAACACCTGGCCCATCTAGGAGTGGCACTGCAGTGTCAGGCAGGATGGCACTTCAAAAAAATAGTCCCCAAACAGCACATGATGCAAAGAAAAAAAGAGGCGCAACAAGGTCGCTGTGTGACTAAGCTAAGCGACACAAGTGGCCGACACAAACACCTGGCCCATCTAGGAGTGGCACTGCAGTGTCAGGCAGGATGGCACTTCAAAAAAATAGTCCCCAAACAGCACATGATGCAAAGAAAAAAAGAGGTGCAGCAAGGTCGCTGGATGGCTAAGCTAAGCGACACAAGTGGCCGACACAAACACCTGGCCCATCTAGGAGTGGCACTGCAGTGTCAGGCAGGATGGCACTTCAAAAAAATTGTCCCCAAACAGCACATGATGCAAAGAAAAAAAGAGGCGCACCAAGGTCGCTGTGTGACTAAGCTAAGCGACACAAGTGGCCGACACAAAAACCTAGCCCATCTAGGAGTGGCACTGCAGTGTCAAGCAGGATGGCACTTCAAAAAAATAGTCCCCAAACAGCACATGATGCAAAGAAAAAAAGAGGCGCACCAAGGTCGCTGTGTGACTAAGCTAAGCGACACAAGTGGCCGACACAAACACCTGGCCCATCTAGGAGTGGCACTGCAGTGTCAGGCAGGATGGCACTTCAAAAAAATTGTCCCCAAACAGCACATGATGCAAAGAAAAAAAGAGGCGCACCAAGGTCGCTGTGTGACTAAGCTAAGCGACACAAGTGGCCGACACAAACACCTGGCCCATCTAGGAGTGGCACTGCAGTGTCAGGCAGGATGGCACTTCAAAAAAATTGTCCACAAATAGCCCATGATGCAAAGAAAAAATGAAAGAAAAAAGAGGTGCAAGATGGAATTGTCCTTGGGCCCTCCCACCCACCCTTATGTTGTATAAACAGGACATGCACACTTTAACGAACCATTCATTTCAGCGACAGGGTCTGCCACATGACTGTGACTGAAATGACTGGTTGGTTTGGTCCCCTGCCAAAAAAGAAGCAATCAATCTCTCCTTGCACAAACTGGCTCTACAGAGGCAAGATGTCCACCTCATCAACATCCTCCAATTCCTCACCCCTTTCACTGTGTACATCCCCCTCCTCACAGATTATTAATTCGTCCCCACTGGTATCCACCATCTCAGGTCCCTGTGTACTTTCTGGAGGCAATTACTGGTGAATGTCTCCACGGAGGAATTGATTATAATTCATTTTGATGAACATCATCTTCTCCACATTTTCTGGAAGTAACCTCGTACGCCGATTGCTGACAAGGTGAGCGGCTGCACTAAACACTCTTTCGGAGTACACACTGGAGGGTGGGCAACTTAGGTAAAATACAGCCAGTTTGTGCAAGGGCCTCCAAATTGCCTCTTTTTCCTGCCAGTATACGTACGGACTGTCTGACGTGCCTACTTGGATGCGGTCACTCATATAATCCTCCACCATTCTTTCAATGGTGACAGAATCATATGCAGTGACAGTAGACGACATGTCAGTAATTGTTGCCAGGTCCTTCAGTCCGGACCAGATGTCAGCACTCGCTCCAGACTGCCCTGCATCACCGCCAACGGGTGGGCTCGGAATTCTTAGCCTTTTCCTCGCACCCCCAGTTGCGGGAGAATGTGAAGGAGGAGCTGTTGACGGGTCACGTTCCACTTGACTTGACAATTTTCTCACCAGCAGGTCTTTGAACCTCTGCATACTTGTGTCTGCCGGAAAGAGAGATACAACGTAGGTTTTAAATCTAGGATCGAGCACGGTGGCCAAAATGTAGTGCTCTGATTTCAACAGATTGACCACCCGTGAATCCTGGTTAAGTGAATTAAGGGCTCCATCCACAAGTCCCACATGCCTAGCGGAATCGCTCTGTTTTAGCTCCTCCTTCAATGTCTCCAGCTTCTTCTGCAAAAGCCTGATGAGGGGAATGACCTGACTCAGGCTGGCAGTGTCTGAACTGACTTCACGTGTGGCAAGTTCAAAGGGTTGCAGAACCTTGCACAACGTTGAAATCATTCTCCACTGCGCTTGAGTGAGGTGCATTCCCCCTCCTTTGCCTATATCGTGGGCAGATGTATAGGCTTGAATGGCCTTTTGCTGCTCCTCCATCCTCTGAAGCACACAGAGGGTTGAATTCCACCTCGTTACCACCTCTTGCTTCAGATGATGGCAGGGCAGGTTCAGGACTGTTTGGTGGTGCTCCAGTCTTCGGCATGCGGTGGCTGAATGCCGAAAGTGGCCCGCAATTCTTCGGGCCACCGACAGCATCTCTTGCACGCCCCTGTCGTTTTTTAAATAATTCTGCACCACCAAATTCAATGTATGTGCAAAACATGGGACGTGCTGGAATTTGCCCAGATGTAATGCACGCACAATATTGCTGGCGTTGTCCGATGTCACAAATCCCCAGGAGAGTCCAATTGGGGTAAGCCATTCTGCGATGATGTTCCTCAGTTTCCGTAAGAGGTTGTCAGCTGTGTTCCTCTTATGGAAAGCGGTGATACAAAGCGTAGCCTGCCTAGGAACGAGTTGGCGTTTGCGAGATGCTGCTACTGGTTCCGCCGCTGCTGTTCTTGCTGCGGGAGGCAATACATCTACCCAGTGGGCTGTCACAGTCATATAGTCCTGAGTCTGCCCTGCTCCACTTGTCCACATGTCCGTGGTTAAGTGGACATTGGGTACAACTGCATTTTTTAGGACACTGGTGACTCTTTTTCTGAGGTCCTTGTACATTTTCGGTATCGCCTGCCTAGAGAAATGGAACCTAGATGGTATTTGGTACCGGGGACACAGTACCTCAATCAAGTATCTAGTTGCCTCTGAATTAACGGTGGATACCGGAACCACGTTTCTCACCACCCAGGCTGACAAGACCTGAGTTATCCGCTTTGCAGCAGGATGACTGCTGTGATATTTCATCTTCCTCGCAAAGGACTGTTGGACAGTCAATTGCTTACTGGAAGTAGTACAAGTGGTCTTCCGACTTCCCCTCTGGGATGCCGATCGACTCCCAGCAGCAACAACAGCAGCGCCAGCAGCAGTAGGCGTTACACTCAAGGATGCATCAGAGGAATCCCAGTTAGGAGAGGACTCGTCAGACTTCCCAGTGACATGGCCTGCAGGACTATTGGCTTTCCTGTGTAAGGTGGAAATTGACACTGAGGGAGTTGGTGGTGGGGTTTGCAGGAGCTTGGTTACAAGAGGAAGGGATTTAGTGGTCAGTGGACTGCTTCCGCTGTCATCCAAAGTTTTTGAACTTGTCACTGACTTCTGATGAATGCGGACTTGGTGACGTATAAGGGAGGATGTTCCGAGGTGGTTAACACCCTTACCCCTACTAATTACAGCTTGACAAAGGCAACACACGGCTTGACACCTGTTGTCCGCATTTGTGTTGAAATAATTCCACACCGAAGAGGTGATTTTTTTTTGTATTTTGACCAGGCATGTCAATGGCCATATTCGTCCCACGGACAACAGGTGTCTCCACGGGTGCCTGACTTAAACAAACCACCTCACCATCAGAATCCTCCTTGTCAATTTCCTCCCCAGTGCCAGCAACACCCATATCCTCATCCTGGTGTACTTCAATAGTGACATCTTCAATTTTACTATCAGGAACTGGACTGCGGGTGCTCCTTCCAGCACTTGCAGGGGGCGTGCAAGTGGTGGAAGGCGCAAGCTCTTCCCGTCCAGTGTTGGGAAGGTCAGGCATCGCAACCGACACAATTGGACTCTCCTTGTGTTTCCATCCTCATGTGAATCTGAACCACTAGCCATGAACATAGGCCAGGGCCTCAGCCGTTCCTTGCCACTCCGTGTCGTAAATGGCATATTGGCAAGTTTACGCTTCTCATCAGACGCTTTCAATTTTGATTTTTGGGTCATTTTACTGAACTTTTGTTTTTTTGATTTTACATGCTCTCTAATATGACATTGGGCATCGGCCTTGGCAGACGACGTTGATGGCATTTCATCGTCTCGCCCATGACTAGTGGCAGTAGCTTCAGCACGAGGTGGAAGTGGATCTTGATCTTTCCCTATTTTAACCTCCACATTTTTGTTCTCCATTTTTTAATGTGTGGAATTATATGCCAGTATCAATAGCAATGGCCTACTACTATATATACTGCGCACAACTGAAATGCACCACAGGTATGGATGGATAGTATACTTGACGACACAGAGGTAGGTAGAGCAGTGGCCTTCCGTACCGTACTGCTATATATACTGGTGGTCACTGTCAGCAAAACTCTGCACTGTACTCCTCCTATATAATATACTGGTGGTCCCTAGTGCCCACAATAAAGCAGTGTGAGCACAGATATATGCAGCACACTGAGCACAGATATGGAGTGTTTTTCAGGCAGACAACGTATACTGGGGCAGTACGGATGGTGTAATGGTTAGCATTACTGCCTCACAGCACTGAGGTCATGGGTTCGATTACCACCATGGCCCTAACTGTGGGGAGTTTGTATATTCTCCCCGTACTTGCGTGGGTTTCCTCCGGGTACTCCGGTTTCCTCCCACAATCCAAAAATATACTGGTAGGTTAATTGGCTCCCAACAAAATTAACTTTAGTATGAATGTGTCTGTGTATATGTGGTAGGGAATATAGAATGTAAGCTCCACTGGGGCAGGGACTGATGTGAATGGGCAAATATTCTCTGTACAGCGCTGCGGAATATGTATGCGCTATATAAATAACTGGTAATAAATAAATAATAATAAATACTGGTGGTCACTGTCAGCAAAACTCTGCACTGTACTCCTCCTATATAATACAGCTGCTCCCCAGTCCCCACAATTAAGCAGTGTGAGCACAGATATATGCAGCACACTGAGCACAGATATGGAGTGTTTTTCAGGCAGACAACGTATACTGGTGGTCACTGGTCAGCAAAACTCTGCACTGTACTCCTCCTATATAATATACTGGTGGTCCCCAGTGCCCACAATAAAGAAGTGTGAGCACAGATATATGCAGCACACTGAGCACAGATATGGAGTGTTTTTCAGGCAGACAACGTATACTGTTGGTCACTGTCAGCAAAACTCTGCACTGTACTCCTCCTATATAATACAGCTGCTCCCCAGTCCCCACAATAAAGCAGTGTGAGCACAGATATATGCAGCACACTGAGCACAGATATGGAGTGTTTTTTCAGGCAGACAACGTATACTGGTGGTCACTGGTCAGCAAAACTCTGCACTGTACTCCTCCTATATAATATACTGGTGGTCCCCAGAGCCCACAATAAAGCAGTGTGAGCACAGATATATGCAGCACACTGAGCACAGATATGGAGTGTTTTTCAGGCAGACAACGTATACTGGTGGTCACTGGTCAGCAAAACTCTGCACTGTACTCCTCCTATATAATATACTGGTGGTCCCCAGTGCCCACAATAAAGCAGTGTGAGCACAGATATATGCAGCACACTGAGCACAGATATGGAGTGTTTTTCAGGCAGACAACGTATACTGGTGGTCACTGGTCAGCAAAACTCTGCACTGTACTCCTCCTATATAATATACTTGTGGTCCCCAGTGCCCACAATAAAGCACTGTGAGCACAGATATATGCAGCACACTTAGCACAGATATGAAGTGTTTTTCAGGCAGACAACGTATACTGGTGGTCACTGGTCAGCAAAACTCTGCACTGTACTCCTCTTATATTATATACTGGTGGTCCCCAGTTCCCACAATAAAGCAGTGTGAGCACAGATATATGCAGCACACTGAGCACAGATATGGAGTGTTTTTCAGGCAGACAACGTATACTGGTGGTCACTGGTCAGCAAAACTCTGCACTGTACTCCTCCTATATAATACAGCTGCTCCCCAGTCCCCACAATTAAGCAGTGTGAGCACAGATATATGCAGCACACTGAGCACAGATATGGAGTGTTTTTCAGGCAGACAACGTATACTGGTGGTCACTGGTCAGCAAAACTCTGCACTGTACTCCTCCTATATAATACAGCTGCTCCCCAGTCCCCACAATTAAGCAGTGTGAGCACAGATATATGCAGCACACTGAGCACAGATATGGAGTGTTTTTCAGGCAGACAACGTATACTGGTGGTCACTGTCAGCAAAACTCTGCACTGTACTCCTCCTATATAATACAGTTGCTCCCCAGTCCCCACAATTAAGGAATAAGCACAAATATTTTTGCATCAAGATTAATAAACGGAGAGGACGCCAGCCACGTCCTCTCCCTAACATTTCCAATGCACGAGTGAAAATGGCGACGACTCGCGGCTGCTTATATAGAATCCGAATCTCGCGAGAATCCGACAGCGGGATGATGACGTTCGGGCGCGCTCGGGTTAACCGAGCCATGCGGGAGAATCCGAGTATGCCTCGGACCCATGTAAAATGTGTGAAGTTCGGGGGGGTTCGGTTTCCGAGGAACCGAACCCGCTCATCACTAATATATATATATGTGTATATATTTGGAGAAATGAACAGCGGCACTCCAGGATTTAGAAAAGATGCAAAAAAGAGAAACCTCTTACCTTATAAAGCTAGTGATCCCCACTTGTGGAAAGGAGCGTAGTCCGTGCCATCAGCCCTGCTGGACACCGGAGGACTTCCGGCGACTCACGGAGATGACGTCACACAAGGTCTGTGACCAGGTTACCTTGGCAACCAATGCAACTTCCATCCGCCCATGCGCCCGGACTCTGCTGGAAAAATTGAAAACGAATGTGCAGCAGAAGATCATAGAATAATGTATACTGCATACATAAACTATCTTTAATGTTGTGATCTATTTACATATGTGTTGGTACAAAATTAAAATGTAGTGCCCAGCAAACTGTATGATCGATGGAGTATGTAAACATATATGTTGTAATATATATGATAAACCTAATTTATGGATATGATTACAAGCTAAACTAAATGCTATATGGATACAGAGACTCGGGGTCATATACACTCTGTGCCCCTGGGCATTGAAAAAAATGGTATAGGGCTAAAACATAATGTGTTGTCACATGCAAGAGAGCTCTGTTGAAGACCCCTCACCGAGTTTGTGAGCAGGTAAATAGATAGAGGTCATGAAGGATCGGAAGGAAGAATGGAAATGGAGTACTAAATTAGTAGGGGAGACTGGTGGTGGAACAGAATATAAAATGTTCCATGTGTCCAAGGTGTCAGCAAATATTCTCAAATCCTTCAAGACACGGTTATCTACTGCTTAAGGTATTCCACAGGAGCTGTTCATTAAGTCCATTCGGGCAAATGGTGTCCAGTTTAATGATCCAACATGCTTCCAGTTTTAACAGTTTGCCATCCCTGGCAGTGGTAGAGAGGTTCGACAATTTCATACAGCACCATCACCACTCTCACCCTTCTCTTTTTTACCAGTTTGCCATCCCTCTCACCTCCTCTGAGGCTGTTTGGTACGTGGTCTATCACCATATGTTTCAGTGTTGCCAATTCATGTTTCACAACTGCGAAGTGGTGAGCCACAGGTTGCTCCGATTTTCCACTTTTGATGGCTGCGTTAATCGCTGATCTATGAAGAGCCATCCTCTGTCTGAGCGTTCTAGAAGTTTTCCCCACATATCCCAGTCCGCAGGGACATGTAATGAGGTACACAATGTGGGTTGTGTTACACGTCAGAACATGTTTAATATGGTAGATGTACTCTTTTCTCGGATGCTTAAAAGATGGTCCCGTCAACATATTTTTACATGTTGTGCACCAGAGGCACTTATAACATCCTATAGCCTTAGTTAAAATGCTTGAGGGTGGCTCAGGGGTGAATCCTGTAATATCGGCAATCGGCATGCACAATACTGTCCTTAATGTTCCTCGCCCTAGTAAAGCAGTTCATGGGTCTCAAATTCTTGAAGCATGTTAGTTTATTATCGGTTGCCACTATGGGCCAGAGGCTTTAGTAGCCCTTTGTATAATAAGGCTAGAAGTACTGAACTGTGATTTCCACAGGATAACACTCTTGTTCTCTCTAGTAACCTTCGTTAAAAGGGTCTCTCTCTCCATCGCCAATACTTCTTGCTTTTGAGCAGCCAATGTGACATGATTGTATCCCCTCTGTGTGAATTTGTCTACCACCTTATCCAGTTCACCTTCCAACGTTTCCTTGTCCTACTGTACAGCAACAGGCTGCATATAAATGTATGTACTACATATGTATGTTTTTGATGTAATGTTTTTTAAACATTAGCACAGCATAACAAATGTGTACAGATCAATCCAAACAGTCTGACAAATGTAAATACATGAGTATGACAGGTATTTACTTTAATGTCTACATTGATAACAATCATCACAAAATAATAGTGTTGTCTCATGGTTGACGCAAGGATCTATCCACGTGTTCCTCACAGACGCAGCCCCAGGCAATCGTAATAGAGCAAGCCTCAGATGAGGAGGCAGCTGAATAGTCCTGTCCACATATACAGTAAATAAGGTAATGCTATCTAGAAACAAAGACAACAGAAATCCTTCCATATATGTCAGTGGCGTAACTAGGCATTTTTGCTCTGTGTGCAAAAAAAGGATCGGCACGCCCCCCCATCCCCCATTACTTAAAATAGGGCCGGTATGTGCAACAAAAATATAGGGGCGTGGCTTCATGGGCAAGGGGCGTGGCCACAAAATAATACCAATTCATGTTATGCTACACAGTAGTCTCCATTATTCAAATTACGTTGCATAGTAGCGCCACTTACACACATTATGCCAGGTAGAGCCTCTGTCACACATTACACCAGGTAGAGCCCCTTTTACACATTTCGGCAGGTAAAGTCACATTTTACATAGTAAGACAGGTAAATTCACCTTTTACACATTAAAGCAGGTAAAGTCACATTTTACACAGTATGCTAGGTAGAGCCGCCTTTTACACAGTACTGCAGGTAGAGTCCCCATTTACACATTAGGCATGTAGAGTCTCCTTTTACACATTACAGTATATCTATAAACCCCCCAGATATCCTCCGTTTGCCCCTGTGCCTGCCCACCTTCCCCCATTCCCTCCTCCCCCATGCTGTGCTGATTGATAAGTTTACCTTATGTCCCCTCAAGTTCAGACTTCAGCAGGCGGATCTCAGCTTACACAGGACAGGCACTGCAGCACAGATCAGTCTGCACACAGGGGGGAAAAAAGATCCTGCGGGTGGAGGGTCGGCCATTGCTGCTCACGGTTTAGCGTTACCATGAGGGGGGACGGAGGGTGGGGGGGTCACCCAATACTGCCCGCAGCTGCACTGTAGGCTCTGGCTTGGGGGAGAGGGAAGGCAGAGCTGACATTTGGGGACCTGTCAAATATAGATTGTGGTGGCTGCTGGTTACGCCCCAGGTCATCCTGCGCTGTGTTCAAGGCACACAGTGCACATACCTAGTTGCGGCCCTGATATATGTACTGTATATACTGTATATATGTGTATGAATATTAGAGATGAGCGGGTTCGGTTTGTCGAGATCCGAAACCCCCCCGAACTTCACTTGGTTTTCATGGGTCCGAGGCAGCCTTGGTTCTTCTCGCCTTGCTCGGTTAACCCGAACGAGGCCGAACGTCATAATCCCGCTGTCGGATTCTTGCAAGATTTGTATTCCAAATAAAGAACCGCGCGTCGCCGCCAGTTTCACTCGTGCATTGTAGATTGAGCGGAGAGGACGTGGCTACGTTCTCTGCCTGATAAGCTCAATATCTGTGCTCAGTGTGCTGCATTGTGGGGACCACTAGTATATAGTATTACAGTACAGTAATAGTACAGTAGGCCATTGCTGTATCTTGCAGCTCCGTGTCAGACTCAGTTCTAATATCCTGATCAGTGCTCAATATCTATGCTGCATTGTGGTGACCAGTATATAGTAGTACAGTGCTGCATTGTGGTGACCACCAGTATATAGTAGTACAGTACAGTAGGCCATTGCTGTATCTTGCTGCTCTGTGTCACTTCTAGTATCCTGATCAGTGCTCAATATCTGTGCTGCATTGTGGTGACCAGTATATAGTAGTACAGTGCTGTATTGTGGTGACCACCAGTATATAGTAGTACAGTACAGTAGGCCATTGCTGTATCTTGCAGCTCCGTGTCAGACTCAGTTCTAGTATCCTGATCAGTGCTCAATATCTGTGCTGCATTGTGGTGACCAGTATATAGTAGTACAGTGCTGCATTGTGGTGACCACCAGTATATAGTAGTACAGTAGGCCATTGCTGTATCTTGCTGCTCTGTGTCACTTCTAGTATCCTGATCAGTGCTCAATATCTGTGCTGCATTGTGGTGACCAGTATATAGTAGTACAGTGCTGCATTGTGGTGACCACCAGTATATAGTAGTACAGTAGGCCATTGCTGTATCTTGCAGCTCCGTGTCAGACTCAGTTCCAGTATCCTGATCAGTGCTCAATAACTGTGCTGCATTGTGGTGACCAGTATATAGTAGTATAGTGCTGCATTGTGGTGACCACCAGTATATAGTAGTATAGTACAGTAGGCCAATGCTGTATCTTGCTGCTATGTGTCACTTCTAGTATCCTGATCAGTGCTCAATATCTGTGCTGCATTGTGGTGACCACCAGTATATAGTAGTACAGTACAGTGCTGCATTGTGGTGACCACCAGTATATAGTAGTACAGTACAGTAGGCCATTGCTGTATCTTGCAGTTCCGTGTCAGACTCAGTTCTAGTATCCTGATCAGTGCTTAATATCTGTGCTGCATTGTGGTGACCAGTATATAGTAGTACAGTACAGTAGGCCATAGCTGTATCTTGCTGCACCGTGTCACTTCTAATATCCTGAACAGTGCTTAATATCTGTGCTCAGTGTCAGTGATGCATTGTGGTGACTAAAAGTCAAGTGTCTTGTGCTGCATCTTGCTGCTGTAGGGTGCTGTCGTAGTGTCCTGTCACTGTGCATAGGTCATCATCATTCCAGTCACAGTGGTGTCTGGTATCTATATAGTGGTATCTAATTCCAGACATTACTGCCGTCTAATTCCAGATAAGTTACTGGCATATAATTCCACACATTAAAAAATGGAGAACAAAAATATGGAGGGTAAAATAGGGAAAGATCAAGATCCACTTCCACCTAGTGCTGAAGCTGCTGCCACTAGTTATGGCAGAGATGATGAAATGCCATCAACGACGTCTGCCAAGGCCGATGCCCAATGTCATAGTAGAGAGCGTGTAAAATCCAAAAAGCAAAAGTTCAGTAAAATGATGACCCAAAAATCTAAATTAAAATCGTCTGAGGAGAAGCGTAAACTTGTCAATATGCCATTTATGACACGGAGTGGCAAGGAACGTCTGAGGCCCTGGCCTATGTTCATGGCTAGTGGTTCAGCTTCACATGAGGATGGAAGCACTCATCCTCCCGCTAGAAAAATGAAAAGACTTAAGCTGGCAAAAGCACAGCAAAGAACTGTGCATTCTTCTAAATCACAAATCCCCAAGGAGAGTCCAATTGTGTCGGTTGCGATGCCTGACCTTCCCAACACTAGACGGGAAGAGGTGGCGCCTGGACCATTTGCATGCCCCTGCAAGTGCTGGAAGGAGCACCCACAGTCCAGTTCCTGAACTTCAAATTGAAGATGTCACTATTGAAGTACACCAGGATGAGGATATGGGTGTTGCTGGCGCTGGGGAGGAAATTGACAAGGAGGATTCTGATGGTGAGGTGGTTTGTTTAAGTCAGGCACCCGGGGAGACACCTGTTGTACTTGGGATGAATATGGCCATTGACATGCCTGGTCAAAATACAAAAAAAATCACCTCTTCGGTGTGGAATTATTTTAACAGAAATGCGGACAACAGGTGTCAAGCCATGAGTTGCCTTTGTCAAGCTGTAATAAGTAGTGATGTGCACCGGAAATTTTTCGGGTTTTGTGTCTTGGTTTTGGGTTCGGTTCCGCGGCCGTGTTTTGGGTTCGGACGCGTTTTGGCAAAACCTCACCGGAAATTTTTTGTCGGATTCGGGTGTGTTTTGAATTCGGGTGTTTTTTTCAAAAAACACTAAAAAACAGCTTAAATCATAGAATTTGGGGGTCATTTTGATCCCATAGTATTATTAACCTCAATAACCATAATTTCCACTCATTTTCAGTCTATTCTGAACACCTCACACCTCACAATATTATTTTTAGTCCTAAAATTTGCACCGAGGTCGCTGGATGGCTAAGCTAAGCAACACAAGTGGCCGACACAAACACCTGGCCCATCTAGGAGTGGCACTGAAGTGTCAGGCAGGATGGCCCTTCAAAAAAATAGTCCCCAAACAGCACATGATGCAAAGAAAATAAGAGGCGCAATGAGGTAGCTGTGTGACTAAGCTAAGCGACCCTAGTGGCCGACACAAACACCTGGCCCATCTAGGAGTGGCACTGCAGTGTCAGACAGGATGGCACTTGAAAAAAATAGTCCCCAAACAGCACATGATGCAAAGAAAAAAAGAGGCACAATGAGGTAGCTGTGTGACTAAGCTAAGCGACCCTAGTGGCCGACACAAACACCTGGCCCATCTAGGAGTGGCACTGCAGTGTCAGACAGGATGGCACTTGAAAAAAATAGTCCCCAAACAGCACATGATGCAAAGAAAAAAAGAGGCGCAATGAGGTAGCTGTGTGACTAAGCTAAGCGACCCAAGTGGCCGACACAAACACCTGGCCCATCTAGGAGTGGCACTGCAGTGTCAGACAGGATGGCACTTGAAAAAAATAGTCCCCAAACAGCACATGATGCAAAGAAAAAAAGAGGCACAATGAGGTAGCTGTGTGACTAAGCTAAGCGACCCAAGTGGCCGACACAAACACCTGGCCCATCTAGGAGTGACACTGCAGTGTCAGGCAGGATGGCCCTTCAAAAAACTACTCCCCAAACAGCACATGATGCAAAGAAAAATGAAAGAAAAAAGAGGTGCAAGATGGAATTGTCCTTGGGCCCTCCCACCCACCCTTATGTTGTATAAACAGGACATGCACACTTTAACGAACCCATCATTTCAGCGACAGGGTCTGCCACACGACTGTGACTGAAATGACTGGTTGGTTTGGGACCCCACCAAAAAAGAAGCAATCAATCTCTCCTTGCACAAACTGGCTCTACAGAGGCAAGATGTCCACCTCATCATCATCGTCCGATTCATCACCCCTTTCACTGTGTACATCCCCCTCCTCACAGATTATTAATTCGTCCCCACTGGAATCCACCATCTCAGGTCCCCGTGTACTTTCTGGAGGCAATTGCTGCTGGTGAATGTCTCCACGGAGGAATTGATTATAATTCATTTTAATGAACATCATCTTCTCCACATTTTCTGGAAGTAACCTCGTACGCCGATTGCTGACAAGGTGAGCGGCTGCACTAAACACTCTTTCGGAGTACACACTGGAGGGAGGGCAACTTAGGTAGAATAAAGCCAGTTTCTGCAAGGGTCTCCAAATTGCCTCTTTTTCCTGCCAGTATACGTACGGACTGTCTGACGTGCCTACTTGGATGCGGTCACTCATATAATCCTCCACCATTCTTTCAATGGTGAGAGAATCATATGCAGTGACAGTAGACGACATGTCAGTAATCGTTGGCAGGTCCTTCAGTCCGGACCAGATGTCAGCACTCGCTCCAGACTGCCCTGCATCACCGCCAGCGGGTGGGCTCGGAATTCTTAGCCTTTTCCTCGCACCCCCAGTTGCGGGAGAATGTGAAGGAGGAGCTGTTGACGGGTCTTGTTCCGCTTGACTTGACAATTTTCTCACCAGCAGGTCTTTGAACCCCTGCAGACTTGTGTCTGCCGGAAAGAGAGATACAACGTAGGTTTTAAATCTAGGATCGAGCACGGTGGCCAAAATGTAGTGCTCTGATTTCAACAGATTGACCACCCGTGAATCCTGGTTAAGCGAATGAAGGGCTCCATCCACAAGTCCCACATGCCTAGCGGAATCGCTCTGTTTTAGCTCCTCCTTCAATGTCTCCAGCTTCTTCTGCAAAAGCCTGATGAGGGGAATGACCTGACTCAGGCTGGCAGTGTCTGAACTGACTTCACGTGTGGCAACTTCAAAGGGTTGCAGAACCTTGCACAACGTTGAAATCATTCTCCACTGCGCTTGAGACAGGTGCATTCTACCTCCTTTGCCTATATCGTGGCCAGATGTATAGGCTTGAATGGCCTTTTGCTGCTCCTCCATCCTCTGAAGCATATAGAGGGTTGAATTCCACCTCGTTACCACCTCTTGCTTCAGATGATGGCAGGGCAGGTTCAGGTATTTTTGGTGGTGCTCCAGTCTTCTGTACGCGGTGCCTGAACGCCGAAAGTGGCCCGCAATTTTTCGGGCCACCGACAGCATCTCTTGCACGCCCCTGTCGTTTTTTAAATAATTCTGCACCACCAAATTCAAGGTATGTGCAAAACATGGGACGTGCTGGAATTTGCCCAGATGTAATGCACGCACAATAATGCTGGCGTTGTCCGATGTCACAAATCCCCAGGAGAGTCCAATTGGGGTAAGCCATTCTGCGATGATCTTCCTCAGTTGCCGTAAGAGGTTTTCAGCTGTGTGCGTATTCTGGAAAGCGGTGATACAAAGCGTAGCCTGCCTAGGAACGAGTTGGCGTTTGCGAGATGCTGCTACTGGTGCCGCCGCTGCTGTTCTTGCTGCGGGAGGCAATACATCTACCCAGTGGGCTGTCACAGTCATATAGTCCTGAGTCTGCCCTGCTCCACTTGTCCACATGTCCATGGTTAAGTGGACATTGGGTACAACTGCATTTTTTAGGACACTGTTGAGTCTTTTTCTGAGGTCTGTGTACATTTTCGGTATCGCCTGCCTAGAGAAATGGAACCTTGATGGTATTTGGTACCGGGGACACAGTACCTCAATCAAGTCTCTAGTTGGCTCTGAATTAACGATGGATACCGGAACCACGTTTCTCACCGCCCAGGCTGCCAAGGCCTCAGTTATCCGCTTTGCAGCAGGATGACTGCTGTGATATTTCATCTTCCTCGCAAAGGACTGTTGGACAGTCAATTGCTTACTGGAAGTAGAACAAGTGGTCTTCCGACTTCCCCTCTGGGATGACCATCGACTCCCAGCAGCAACAACAGCAGTGCCAGCAGCAGTAGGCGTTACACTCAAGGATGCATCGGAGGAATCCCAGGCAGGAGAGGACTCGTCAGACTTGCCAGTGACATGGCCTGCAGGACTATTGGCTTTCCTGGGTAAGGAGGAAATTGACACTGAGGGAGTTGGTGGTGTGGTTTGCAGGAGCTTGGTTACAAGAGGAAGGGATTTAGTGGTCAGTGGACTGCTTCCGCTGTCACCCAAAGTTTTTGAACTTGTCACTGACTTATGATGAATGCGCTGCAGGTGACGTATAAGGGAGGATGTTCCGAGGTGGTTAACGTCCTTACCCCTACTTATTACAGCTTGACAAAGGCAACACACGGCTTGACAATTGTTGTCCGCATTTGTGTTGAAATAATTCCACACCGAAGAGCTGATTTTTTTGGTATTTTGACCAGGCATGTCAAGGGCCATATTCCTCCCACGGACAACAGGTGTCTCCACGGGTGCCTGACTTAAACAAACCACCTCACCATCAGAATCCTCCTTGTCAATTTCCTCCCCAGCGCCAGCAACACCCATATCCTCATCCTGGTGTACTTCAACAGTGACATCGTCAATTTGACTATCAGGAACTGGACTGCGGGTGCTCCTTCCAGCACTTGCAGGGGGCGTGCAAATGGTGGAAGGCGCAAGCTCTTCCCGTCCAGTGTCGGGAAGGTCAGGCATCGCAACCGACACAATTGGACTCTCCTTGGGGATTTGTGATTTAGAAGAACGCACAGTTCTTTGCTGTGCTTTTGTCAGCTTAAGTCTTTTCTTTTTTCTAGCGAGAGGCTGAGTGCTTCCATCCTCATGTGAAGCTGAACCACTAGCCATGAACATAGGCCAGGGCCTCAGCCGTTCCTTGCCACTCCATGTCGTAAATGGCATATTAGCAAGTTTACGCTTCTCCTCAGACGCTTTTAATTTTGATTTTTGAGGCATTTTACTGATCTTTTGTGTTTTGGATTTTACATGCTCTGTACTATGACATTGGGCATCGGCCTTGGCAGACGACGTTGATGGCATTTCATCATCTCGGCCATGACTAGTGGCAGCAGCTTCAGCACGAGGTGGAAGTGGATCTTGATCTTTCCCTTTTTTTTTAAGCTCCACATTTTTGTTCTCCATATTTTAATGCGCACAACTAAAAGCCACCACAGGTATACAATGTAGATGGATGGATAGTATACTTTATGGCTGACGAGTGACGACACAGAGGTAGGTACAGCAGTGGCCTACCGTACTGCTATATATAGTATAATGGACCTGGTGGACACTGTCAGCAGACTGCTAAACTACTAGTATAAAAAAAAGCCACCACAGGTATACAATGTAGATGGATGGATAGTATACTTTATGGATGACGAGTGACGACACAGAGGTAGGTACAGCAGTGGCCTACCGTACTGCTATATACAGTATAATGGACCTGGTGGACACTGTCAGCAGACTGCTAAACTACTAGTATAAAAAAAAGCCACCACAGGTATACAATGTAGATGGATGGATAGTATACTATTACTTTATGGATGACGAGTGACGACACAGAGGTAGGTACAGCAGTGGCCTACCGTACTGCTATATACAGTATAATGGACCTGATGGAGACTGTCAGCAGACTGCTAAACTACTAGTATAAAAAAAAAGCAACCACAGTTATACAATGTAGATGGATGGATAGTATACTTTATGGATGACGAGTGACGACACAGAGGTAGGTACAGCAGTGGCCTACCGTACTGCTATATACAGTATAATGGACCTGGTGGACACTGTCAGCAGACTGCTAAACTACTAGTATAAAAAAAACCCACCACAGGTATACAATGTAGATGGATGGATAGTATACTATTACTTTATGGATGACGAGTGATGACACAGAGGTAGGTACAGCAGTGGCCTACCGTACTGCTATATACAGTATAGTGGACCTGATGGAGACTGTCAGCAGACTGCTAAACTACTAGTATAAAAAAAAAGCAACCACAGTTATACAATGCAGATGGATGGATAGTATACTTTATGGATGACGAGTGACGACACAGAGGTAGGTACAACAGTGGCCTACCGTACTGCTATATACAGTATAATGGACCTGGTGGACACTGTCAGCAGACTGCTAAACTACTAGTATAAAAAAAAGCCACCACAGGTATACAATGTAGATGGATGGATAGTATACTTTATGGATGACGAGTGACGACACAGAGGTAGGTACAGCAGTGGCCTACCGTACTGCTATATACAGTATAATGGACCTGGTGGACACTGTCAGCAGACTGCTAAACTACTAGTATAAAAAAAAAGCCACCACAGGTATACAATGTAGATGGATAGTATACTTTATGGATGACGAGTGACGACACAGAGGTAGGTACAGCAGTGGCCTACCGTACTGCTATATACAGTATAATGGACCTGGTGGACACTGTCAGCAGACTGCTAAACTACTAGTATAAAAAAAAAGCCACCACAGGTATACAATGTAGATGGATGGATAGTATACTATTACTTTATGGATGACGAGTGACGACACAGAGGTAGGTACAGCAGTGGCCTACCGTACTGCTATATACAGTATAATGGACCTGGTGGACACTGTCAGCAGACTGCTAAACTACTAGTATAAAAAAAAAAGCAACCACAGGTATACAATGAAGATGGATGGATAGTATACTTTATGGATGACGAGTGACGACACAGAGGTAGGTACAGCAGTGGCCTACCGTACTGCTATATACAGTATAGTGGACCTGGTGGAGACTGTCAGCAGACTGCTAAACTACTAGTATAAAAAAAGCAACCACAGGTATACAATGTAGATGGATGGATAGTATACTTTATGGATGACGAGTGACGACACAGAGGTAGGTACAGCAGTGGCCTACCGTACTGCTATATACAGTATAATGGACCTGGTGGACACTGTCAGCAGACTGCTAAACTACTAGTATAAAAAAAGCCACCACAGGTATACAATGTAGATGGATGGATAGTATACTTTATGGATGACGAGTGACGACACAGAGGTAGGTACAGCAGTGGCCTACCGTACTGCTATATACAGTATAATGGACCTGGTGGACACTGTCAGCAGACTGCTAAACTACTAGTATAAAAAAAAGCCACCACAGGTATACAATGTAGATGGATGGATAGTATACTTTATGGATGACGAATGACGACACAGAGGTAGGTACAGCAGTGGCCTACCGTACTGCTATATACAGTATAATGGACCTGGTGGACACTGTCAGCAGACTGCTAAACTACTAGTATAAAAAAAAGCCACCACAGGTATACAATGTAGATGGATGGATAGTATACTTTATGGATGACGAGTGACGACACAGAGGTAGGTACAGCAGTGGCCTACCGTACTGCTATATACAGTATAATGGACCTGGTGGACACTGTCAGCAGACTGCTAAACTACTAGTATAAAAAAAAAGCCACCACAAGTATACAATGTAGATGGATGGATAGTATACTTTATGGATGACGAGTGACGACACAGAGGTAGGTACAGCAGTGGCCTACCGTACTGCTATATACAGTATAATGGACCTGGTGGACACTGTCAGCAGACTGCTAAACTACTAGTATTAAAAAAAAAAGCCACCACAGGTATACAATGTAGATGGATGGATAGTATACTTTATGGATGACGAGTGACGACACAGAGGTAGGTACAGCAGTGGCCTACCGTACTGCTATATACAGTATAATGGACCTGGTGGACACTGTCAGCAGACTGCTAAACTACTAGTATAAAAAAAAAGCCACCACAGATATACAATGTAGATGGATGGATAGTATACTATTACTTTATGGACGACGAGTGACGACACAGAGGTAGGTACAGCAGTGGCCTACCGTACTGCTATATACAGTATAATGGACCTGGTGGACACTGTCAGCAGACTGCTAAACTACTAGTATAAAAAAAAAAGCCACCACAGGTATACAATGTAGATGGATGGATAGTATACTTTATGGATGACGAGTGACGACACAGAGGTAGGTACAGCAGTGGCCTACCGTACTGCTATATACAGTATAATGGACCTGGTGGACACAGTGTCAGCAGACTGCTAAACTACTAGTATAAAAAAAAGCCACCACAGGTATACAATGTAGATGGATGGATAGTATACTTTATGGATGACGAGTGACGACACAGAGGTAGGTACAGCAGTGGCCTACCGTACTGCTATATACAGTATAATGGACCTGGTGGACACTGTCAGCAAACTGCTAAACTACTAGTATAAAAAAAAGCCACAGGAGTGTTTTTCAGGCAGACAAACGTATACTGGTGGTCACTGTCAGCAAAACTCTGCACTGTACTCCTGCTATAGCTGCTCCCCAGTCCCCACAATTAAGCAGTGTGAGCACTCAGCACAGATATATCATACAGCACACTGAGCACAGATATGGTATGGAGCGTTTTTTTCAGGCAGAGAAGAGAACGGATAAAAATCTGGTGGTCACTATCAGCAAAACTCTGCACTGTACTCCTCCTAACAGCTGCTCCCCAATCCTCCCCACAATAGTAAAATAAACAAGCAAAGCAATCAGGTCAACTGTAGTGTCTCGTATAAACGGAGAGGACGCCAGCCACGTCCTCTCCCTATCAATCTCAATGCACGTGTGAAAATGGCGGCGACACGCGGCTGCTTATAGAATCCGAATCTTGCGAGAATCCGACAGCGGGATGATGACGTTCGGGCGCGCTCGAGTTAGCCGAGCAAGGCGGGAGGATCCGAGTCTGCTCGGACCCGTGTAAAAAAAGGTAAAGCTCGGGTGGGTTCGGTTTCTCGGAAACCGAACCCGCTCATCACTAGTAATAAGTAGGGGTAAGGACGTTAACCACCTAGGAACATCCTCCCTTATACGTCACCTGGAGCGCATTCATCAGAAGTCATTGACAAGTTCAAAAACTTTGTGTGACAGCGGAAGCAGTCCACTGACATCTAAATCCCTTCTTCCTCTTGTACCCAAGCTCCTGCAAACCACCTCACCAACTCCCTCAATGTCAATTTCCTCCTTAGACAGGAACGCCAATAGTCCTGCAGGACATATCACTGGCAAGACCGACGAGTTCTCTCCTAACTGGGATTCCTCCGATGGATCCTTGAGTGGAACACCTACTGCTGCTGGCGCTGCTGTTGGTGCTGTTGGGAGTCGATAGTCATCCCAGAGACGAAGTCGGAAGACCACTTGTACTACTTCCAGTAAGCAATTGACTGTCCAACAGTCCTTTGTGAGTAAGATAAAATATCACAGCAGTCATCCTGTTGCAAAGCGGATAACTCAGGCCTTGACAACTATGTTGGTGTTAGACTTGCGTCTGGCATCCGACGTTAGTTCACAGGGACTTAGAGAATTTCTTGAGGTAGTGTGTCCCCGGTACCAAATACCATCTAGGTTCCACTTCTCTAGGCAGGCGATACCAAGAATGTACACAGACGTCAGAAAAAGAGTCACCAGTGTCCTAAAAAATGCAGTTGTACCCAGTGTCCACTTAACCACGGACATGTGGACAAGTGGAGCAGGGCAGACTAAGGACTATATGACTGTGACAGCCCACTGGGTAGAAGTATTGCCTCCCGCAGCAACAACAGCAGCAGCGGCACCAGTAGCAGCATCTCGCAAATGCCAACTCGTTCCTAGGCAGGCTACGTTTGTATCACCGCTTTCCATAAGAGGCACACAGCTGACAACCTTTGACGGAAACTGAGGAACATCATCGCAAAATGGCTTACCCCAATTGGACTCTCCTGGGGATTTGTGACATCGGACAACGCCACCAATATTGTGCGTGAATTACATGTGGGAAAATTCCAGCACATCCCATGTTTTGCACATACAATGAATTGGTGGTGCAGAATTTTATAAAAAACGACAGGGGCGTAATGGAGATGCTGTCGGTGGCCCGAAGAATTGCGGGCCACTTTCGGCATTCAGCCACCGCGTGCCGAAGACTGGAGCACCAGCAAACACTCCTGAACATGCCCTGCCATCAGCTGATGCAAGAGGTGGTAACGAGGTGGAATTCAACCCTCTATATGCTTCAGAGGATGGAGGAGCAGCAAAAGGCCATTCAAGCCTATACATCTGCCTATGATATAGGCAAAGGAGGGGGAATGCACCTGTCTCAAGCGCAGTGGAGAATGATTTCAACATTGTGCAAGGTTCTGCAACCCTTTGAACTTGCCACACGTGAAGTCAGTTCAGACACTGCCAGCCTGAGTCAGGTCATTCCCCTCATCAGGCTTTTGCAGAAGCAGCTGGAGACATTGAAGGAGGAGCTAAAACGGAGCGATTCCGCTAGGTATGTGGGACTTGTGGATGGAGCCCTTCATTCGCTTAACCAGGATTCATAGGTTGTCAATCTGTTGAAATCAGAGCACTACATTTTGGGCACCGTGCTCGAGCCTAGGTTTAAAGCCTACATTGTATCTCTCTTTCCGGCAGACACAAGTCTGCAGATGTTCAAAGACCTGCTGGTGAGACACTTGTCAAGTCAAGCGGAACGTGACCCGCCAACAGCTCCTCCTTCATTTTCTCCCACCACTGGAGCTGCCAGGAAAAGGATCAAATTCCCCAAACCACCCACTGGCGGTGATGCAGGGCAGTCAGGAGCAAGTGCTGAAATCTGGTCCGGACTGAAGAACCTGCCAACGATTACTGACATGTCGTCTACTGTCACTGCATATGATTCTCTCACCATTGAAAGAATGGTAGAGGATTATATGAGTGACAGCATCACTGTAGGCATGTCAGACAGTCCGTACATAACTGGCACGAAAAAGAGACAATTTGAAGGCCCTTGCACAAACTGGCTTTATTTTACCTAAGTTGCCCTCCCTCCAGTGTGTACTCCGAAAGAGTGTTTAGTGCAGCCGGTCACCTTGTCAGCGATCGGCGTAGGAGGTTACTTCCAGAAAATGTGGAGAAGATGATGTTCATCAAAATTAATTATAATACATTCCTCCATGGAGACATTTACCAGCAATTGCCTCCAGAAATTACACAGGGACCTGTGATTGTGGATTCCAGTGGGGACGAATTAATACTCTGTGAGGAGGGGGATGTACACAGTGAAAGGGGTGAGGAATCGGACGATGATGAGGAGGTGGACATCTTGCCTATGTAGAGCCAGTTTGTGCAAGGAGAGATTGATTGCTTCTTTTTTGGTGGGGGCCCAAACCAACCAATCATTTCAGCAACAGTCATGTGGCAGACCCTGTCGCTGAAATGATGGGTTTGTTAAAGTGTGCATGTCAACATAAGGCTGGGTCGGAGGGCCCAAGGACAATTCCATCTTGCACCTCTTTTTTATGTATTATTTGCATCATGTGCTGTTTGGGGACTATTTTCTTAAGTGCCATCCTGTCTGACACTGCAGTGCCACTCGTAGATGGGCCAGGTGTTTGTACCAGCCACTTGGGTCGCTTAGCTTAGTCATCCAGCGACCTCAGTGCAAATTTTAAGGCTAAAAATAATATTGTGAGGTGTTCAGAATAGACTGGAAATGAGTCGAAATTATGGTTATTGAGGTTAGTAATACTATAGGCTTAAAATTACCCCCGAATTCTATGAATCCAAAATGCACCTGAATCCGACAAAAATTCTTAAGGGAGGTTTTGCCAAAACGCGTCTGAATCCAAAACACGACCGCGGAACCGAATCCAAAACCAAAACACAAAACCCAAAAAGTGGCCGGTGCACATCTCTATATATATTATATATACTGTATATGTGTGTGTGTGTGTGTGTGTGTGTGTGTGTGTGTGTGTGTGTCAGGGCTGTTTATAGCTAATTTGGCTCCCAGTGCGAGATTTAAAAATACGCCCCCCCTCATTGACATAACAAGAAAATGCGCCGCCCCCATAGATATAAAAAGTAAAAGGTATGCGCGCTCCCGGCAAAGGGGGTGTGGCCTCGATAAAATGGGCATGGTCTCTGTAAAATGGCCATGGCCTCATCTGAAAAGACTACCTTACACCCCAGTTTTTGACCTTGCACCAACAGATCATGGCAAGCACAGGAAAAAAAATAAAAAAATATATATATATATTATGCCATACACCGCAATGCCCTTGATACATTAAATCCTCATTTTACACATTACGGCAGGCAAGAGTACCCATTTTATACAATACGGCAGGCAAGTGTCCCCATTTTACACAGTACGGCAGGCAAGTGTCCCCATTTTACACAGTACGGAAGGCAGGAGTCCCCATTTTACACGATACGGCAGGCAAGTGCCCCCGTTTTACACATTACGCATGCAAGTGCCCCCGTTTTACCCATTACGGCAGGGTAAGAGTCCCCATTTTACACATTACAGCAGGCAAGTGTCCCCATTTTACACATTCCGGCAGGTGGCGGGGGGGGGGGCAGGGATGGGGGGGAAAGAGAGAGAGAGAGAGGCTGACTTATGTTTGAAGCGGTTCTTCCCGCTCTTCAGCCTCCTCTCTCTCATCTTCGCGATACCGGCCGGCTTGGCTCCCCCTTCTCCCTCCTCCCGAGTACCCAGCTCGGGGGGCGGAGTTTCACCCGCATCATTCCGCTAAACTCCGCCCTCCGAGCTGGGCACTTGGGAGGAGGGGAGATTCAAAAAGCTCAAGAAGTGCCGCGGCGGGCGCCCCGTTGCACGGCTCACCCGCCGCAAGAAACGACACTGGTGTGTGTGTATATATATATATATATATATATATATATATTTATATATAAAAAGAGGCCATTATGGTAATATGCTTCTAAAGCAGGACAGCAGCCACATTTGGAAGAATCTATTGGTGCACATACAAAGGGGCAGATGTACTAAGCTTTGAAGAGAGATAAAGTAGGAAGAGTACAAGCCAGTCCGTTCCTCACTGTCATGTTAAAGGCTGTGTTTGAAAAATGTAACAAATAGAAGTTAACAAGTGGGCGCAAAGGACCTACATAGAAAATGTCCTCAGGATAGTAAATGTTCCAGAAGTGTCACAATCTGTGTTCTTAGGTTCCCAATCCACCGTATACTCAGTCAAGTGGTAATTTTCTTTATCTCAATGGAAAAAGAATAGATCATGGTGCAGATCAAATTTAGAGGGACAATATGTTTTATTATACACAGGACACTCACAATTTACACAAAAACAAAAGCATGTAACCAATCAAATGGAATAGGTGGGGGTGTAGGCTTCTAACATCATCACGTTACCCTCCCAGAATGGTATTGGGACACCACTGGCGGTTCCGGATAGCACACCAGTTTGGAGTAGCTTTGAAGTCAGAAGTCAAACAACATCCACAGTAAACGGAAAACGCCACTAGCTTGACGCGTTTCGGACAGTGCCTGTCCTTCCTCAGAAGCTTGGTGGCAAATAAGCACTTACACACATATATATCCTAAACATAATTGCATGATGGAGTCCATGTGTGTGGCATTCTCCCGCCACACAGCAACGCTCGCGGCCGGAAGTTACGTGACAGGAACCGGAAGTGATCATGCGTTCCAGGCAGGCAAGTGTCCCCATTTTTTACTTCTGACTTCAAAGCTACTCCAAACTGGTGTGCTATCCGGAACCGCCAGTGGTGTCCCAATACCATTCTGGGAGGGTAACGTGATGATGTTAGAAGCCTACACCCCCACCTATTCCATTTGATTGGTTACATGCTTTTGTTTTTGTGTAAATTGTGAGTGTCCTGTGTATAATAAAACATATTGTCCCTCTAAATTTGATCTGCACCATGATCTATTCTTTTTCCATTGAGATAAAGAAAATTACCACTTGACTGAGTATACGGTGGATTGGGAACCTAAGAACACAGATTGTGACACTTCTGGAACATTTACTATCCTGAGGACATTTTCTATGTAGGTCCTTTGCGCCCACTTGTTAACTTCTATTTGTTACATTGTTTCTCTTGGAATTTTATGAGGATTCCTGTGTTTCTCAAGCAGGCTGCATTGGTCCAGGCAGCGCATTTGTTCAATACACCTGTTTTTATTGTGTTTGAAAAATGCCATTTAGGAGCTGATTGGATGGTACATTATCTCTCTCCACTTTATCATTCTCTATGGCTTAGTACATCTGCACCAGAGGAAGATGAGGACAACATTCTTAGCATCCATGTAGTTGACCTGCATTCTGTTACACCTGCTGCTGCCAATGAGACAACTTAGCAAACTCAACAGGAAGCCTCTCCTCCTGCATCACATAATACATAATTGATGCAACAGCTGCTATTGATGTTTCTTACACATCTAAAGGGACTTTCTGCATGCCCAAAATACTGTAGGAACCCAACAGCATCTACCTCACAACCCAATCCAGCCAGAGACTCAAATCCAGATCCACAAACAAACAAAAACGTGACATCAGCAAACCAACTTCACTGTTTAAGTACCTGGACTGTACATAGTTTAAGTTTTCCACTGGTGTGTGCGTACTGTATATAACCCTGCAATATTGACACCTGCACACACATCATTTCCAACAGTCTCATTATCTGTTATCTTATTCAACAGTCTCATTATCATTATCTGTTATCTGTTTGACATGACACTGAGAGTAGTACTTGCCTGACACCAAAATATGTGTCACCTAGTACTCTAAGATGAAGCCCTACTGGCAGCATTCCTAGCACTAAGCTGCCCTTTACCCTCTTCTCCTTTTCCCCAAATACCCATTTAACTCACAGGACAAGGTGCTTCCAGTTGGGACAATGGGATCATCTAACCTAAATTAATATCAGAAACAATATCAGAAATTACAAATTACTACGGTATCTCTGGGCTCATCAATTTTTTTGATAATAGTCATGGATAAAACTAATAGTATCAAAATGTACATTCTCACTGCTTCTGTCAAATCTTTGATTTAATTAATTAAAAAATAAAATTGGTCTGGTAATGAACATATAAACTCTGGGTGTATTATAAATAGCAAGTAAGGATTGGAGGTATATACGGTATACATATTTATATATAAAACAAGTGTAGTAGTTGGACAGCTATAAATGTAAGCTTCCAAACTTGCAGTAGGACAACAATAACATAACAAAGAAATCCTAAAGATGCGAACGGGTCGGAATTAGTGATGTGCACCGGAAATTTTTCGGGTTTTGTGTTTTGGTTTTGGATTCGGTTCCGCGGCCGTGTTTTGGATTCGGACGCGTTTTGGCAAAACCTCCCTAAAAATTTTTTGTCGGATTCGGGTGTGTTTTGGATTCGGGTGGTTTTTTTTTACAAAAAACCCTCAAAAAAAGCTTAAATCATAGAATTTGGGGGTCATTTTGATCCCATAGTATTATTAACCTCAATAACCATAATTTACACTCATTTCCAGTCTATTCTGAACACTGAACACCTCACAATATTATTTTTAGTCCTAAAATTTGCAGCAAGGTCGCTGTGTGACTAAGCTAAGCGACACAAGTGGCCGACACAAACACCTGGCCCATCTAGGAGTGGCACTGCAGTGTCAGACAGGATGGCACTTCAAAAAAATAGTCCCCAAACAGCACATGATGCAAAGAAAAAAAGAGGCGCACCAAGGTCGCTGTGTGACTAAGCTAAGCGACACAAGTGGCCGACACAAACACCTGGCCCATCTAGGAGTGGCACTGCAGTGTCAGGCAGGATGGCACTTCAAAAAAATAGTCCCCAAACAGCACATGATGCAAAGAAAAAAAGAGGCGCAATGAGGTAGCTGTGTGACTAAGCTAAGCGACCCAAGTGGCCGACACAAACACCTGGCCCATCTAGGAGTGGCACTGCAGTGTCAGACAGGATGGCACTTCAAAAAAATAGTCCCCAAACAGCACATGATGCAAAGAAAACAAGAGGCGCACCAAGGTCGCTGTGTGACTAAGCTAAGCGACACAAGTGGCCGACACAAACACCTGGCCCATCTAGGAGAGGCACTGCAGTGTCAGACAGGATGGCACTTAAAAAAATAATCCCCAAACAGCACATGATGCAAAGAAAAATTAAAGAAAAATTAAAGAAAAAAGAGGTGCAAGATGGAATTGTCCTTGGTCCCTCCTACCCACCCTTATGTTGTATAAACAGGACATGCACACTTTAACGAACCCATCATTTCAGCGACAGTGTCTGCCACACGACTGTGACTAAAATGACTGGTTGGTTTGGGCCCCCACCAAAAAAGAAGCAATCAATCTCTCCTTGCACAAACTGGCTCTACAGAGGCAAGATGTCCACCTCATCTTCATCCTCCGATTCCTCACCCCTTTCACTGTGTACATCCCCCTCCTCACAGATTATTAATTCGTCCCCACTGGAATCCACCATCTCAGATCCCTGTGTACTTTCTGGAGGCAATTGCTGGTGAATGTCTCCACGGAGGAATTGACTATAATTCATTTTGATGAACATCATCTTCTCCACATTTTATGGAAGTAACCTCGTACGCCGATTGCTGACAAGGTGAGCGGCTGCACTAAACACTCTTTCGGAGTACACACTGGAGGGAGGGCAACTTAGGCAGAATAAAGCCAGTTTGTGCAAGGGCCTCCAAATTGCCTCTTTTTCCTGCCAGTATACGTACGGACTGTCTGACGTGCCTACTTCGATGCGGTCACTCATATAATCCTCCACCATTCTTTCAATGGTGAAAGAATCATATGCAGTGACAGTAGACGACATGTCAGTAATCGTTGGCAGGTCCTTCAGTCCGGACCAGATGTCAGCACTCGCTCCAGACTGCTCTGCATCACCGCCAGCGGGTGGGCTCGGAATTCTTAGCCTTTTCCTCGCACCCCCAGTTGCGGGAGAATGTGAAGGAGGAGCTGTTGACGGGTCACGTTCCGCTTGACTTGACAATTTTCTCACCAGCAGGTCTTTGAACCTCTGCAGACTTGTGTCTGCCGGAAAGAGAGATACAACGTAGGTTTTAAATTTAGGATCGAGCACGGTGGCCAAAATGTAGTGCTCTGATTTCAACAGATTGACCACCCGTGAATTCTGGTTAAGCAAATTAAGGGCTCCATCCACAAGTCCCACATGCCTAGCAGAATCGCTCTGTTTTAGCTCCTCCTTCAATGTCTCCAGCTTCTTCTGCAAAAGCCTGATGAGGGGAATGACCTGACTCAGGCTGGCAGTGTCTGAACTGACTTCACGTGTGGCAAGTTCAAAGGGTTGCAGAACCTTGCACAACGTTGAAATCATTCTCCGCTGCGCTTGAGTCAGGTGCATTCCCCCTCCTTTGCCTATATCGTGGGCAGATGTATAGGCTTGAATGGCCTTTTGCTGCTCCTCCATCCTCTGAAGCATATAGAGGGTTGAATTCCACCTCGTTACCACCTCTTGCTTCAGATGATGGCAGGGCAGGTTCAGGACTGTTTGCTGGTGCTCCAGTCTTCGGCACACGGTGGCTGAATGCCGAAAGTGGCCCGCAATTCTTCGGGCCACCGACAGCATCTCTTGCACGCCCCTGTCGTTTTTTAAATAATTCTGCACCACCAAATTCAATGTATGTGCAAAACATGGAACGTGCTGGAATTTGCCCAGATGTAATGCACGCACAATATTGCTGGCGTTGTCCGATGTCACAAATCCCCAGGAGAGTCCAATTGGGGTAAGCCATTCTGCGATGATGTTCCTCAGTTTCCGTAAGAGGTTGTCAGCTGTGTGCCTCTTATGGAAAGCGGTGATACAAAGCGTAGCCTGCCTAGGAACGAGTTGGCGTTTGCGAGATGCTGCTACTGGTGCCGCCGCTGCTGTTCTTGCTGCGGGAGGCAATACATCTACCCAGTGGGCTGTCACAGTCATATAGTCCTGAGTCTGCCCTGCTCCACTTGTCCACATGTCCGTGCTTAAGTGGACATTGGGTACAACTGCATTTTTTAGGACACTGGTGACTCTTTTTCTGACGTCTGTGTACATTTTGGGTATCGCCTGCCTAGAGAAATGGAACCTAGATGGTATTTGGTACCATGGACACAGTACCTCAAACAAGTCTCTAGTTGCCTGTGAATTAACGGTGGATACCGGAACCACATTTCTCACCACCCAGGCTGACAAGACCTAAGTTATCCGCTTTGCAGCAGGATGACTGCTGTGATATTTCATCTTCCTCGCAAAGGACTGTTGGACAGTCAATTGCTTACTGGAAGTAGTACAAGTGGTCTTCCGACTTCCCCTCTGGGATGACGATCGACTCCCAGCAGCAACAACAGCAGCGCCAGCAGCAGTAGGCGTTACACTCAAGGATGCATCGGAGGAATCCTAGGCAGGAGAGGACTCGTCAGACTTGCCAGTGACATGGCCTGCAGGACTATTGGCTTTCCTGTGAAAGGTGGAAATTGACACTGAGGGAGTTGGTGGTGTGGTTTGCAGGAGCTTGGTTACAAGAGGAAGGGATTTAGTGGTCAGTGGACTGCTTCCGCTGTCATCCAAATTTTTTGAACTAGTCACTGACTTCTGATGAATGCGGACCAGGTGAAGTATAAGGGAGGATGTTTCTAGGTGGTTAACGTCCTAACCCCTACTTATTACAGCTTGACAAAGGCAACACATGGCTTGACACCTGTTGTCCGCATTTGTGTTGAAATAATTCCACACCGAAGAGGTGATTTTTTTTGTATTTTGACCAGGCATGTCAATGGCAATATTCGTCCCACGGACAACAGGTGTCTCCCCGGGTGCCTGACTTAAACAAACCACCCCACCATCAGAATCCTCCTTGTCAATTTCCTCCCCAGCGCCAGCAACACCCATATCCTCATCCTGGTGTACTTCAACAGTGACATCTTCAATTTGACTATCAGGAACTGGACTGTGGGTGCTCCTTCCAGCACTTGCAGGGGGCGTGCAAATGGTGGAAGGCGCAAGCTCTTCCCGTCCAGTGTTGGGAAGGTCAGGCATCGCAACCGACACAATTGGACTCTCCTTGGGAATTTGTGATTTAGAAGAACGCACAGTTCTTTGCTGTGCTTTTGCCAGCTTAAGTCTTTTCATTTTTCTAGTAAGAGGATGAGTGCTTCCATCCTCATGTGAATCTGAACCACTAGCCATGAACATAGGCCAGGGCCTCAGCCGTTCCTTGCCACTCCGTGTCGTAAATGGCAAATTGGCAAGTTTACGCTTCTCATCAGACGCTTTCAAATTTGATTTTTGGGTCATTTTACTGAACTTTTGTTTTTTGGATTTTACATGCTCTCTACTATGACATTGGGCATCGGCCTTGGCAGACGACGTTGATGGCATTTCATCGTCTCGGCCATGACTAGTGGCAGCAGCTTCAGCACGAGGTGGAAGTGGATCTTGATCTTTCCCTATTTTAACCTCCACATTTTTGTTCTCCATTTTTTAATGTATGGAATTATATGCCAGTATCAATAGCAATGGCCTACTACTATATATACTGCGCACAACTGAAATGCACCACAGGTATGGATGGATAGTATACTTGACGACACAGAGGTAGGTAGAGCAGTGGCCTTCCGTACCGTACTGCTATATATAATGGTGGTCACTGGAATGAAGTACAGTATGCAGCATCAAGGTTCTGCATACAGTAGTCAGAATATATTATAAGTTATATTTTGTTAGTCAGAACTTTTACTAGCAAATGTAAAGTAATTGATTTAGTACATAAAATGACTGGACTGTAGAACAAAGCAATTTTCAGGAAAGTAGTTCTAATGAAATCTTGTCATTTAGCATAAAGGTTGCAGAACTGTTGATTAGTGTAATTAATTGTTCATTTGCTGCATAAACTGTGCAGTAACTTGCCCAATTTTCCATTACTTTAACTGGCGGCAATGTCAGACCTTTGTAAGATTAAATAGATGCTATTTTAAATTTGCTAATTTTACTAGAAGGACACAGCAGACTAAACACTGATGTTTCTAATGATTTTCTGATATGGGAATAAAATGCAAATAGACCTGAAAACATTTAAAGTCAATACATAACCAAAAGTACGCAATTTAGTTTAATAAACATAATCTGTCACGTTTTAACATTACATGCATGCAAAATAGTAACTCTTTCAGAGGAGCTGTGTCTCCAGTATAATACAAAATAATACAGTAGATACAAGAATTGCAGATTAAGAGACGTGTAGGAAACATTCCGAAAAGTTTGTAAATGTTCGTTAACAGGGATTTATCTCTATAAATTTCATTATGTATCCTATTTATTATTATTATTATTATTATTATTATTATTATTAATATATAGCACCAGCATATTCTATTGCGTTTTGCAATAAAATATATTGAAAGATAATAACAATATTAATATAGCAGTGCCTACCCAAATCTGTGTAATTGGGATGTCTATCGAAAAAATATTAGGTATCTCTTAGTGCTGATTTTATTGCAATTGAGAGTATAATCAAGCAAGATTATATGGGAACAATCCAGTGTCAGTCACTTATATTTACAGATGCATACTTTTCCTGGGTGGTCTTCAGTATGCCGAATGTCGGGATCCCGGCACCGGGATCCCGACACCCGGCATACCGACAGCTATTCTCCCTTGTGGGGGTCCATGACCCCCCTGGAGGGAGAATAAATAGCGTGCCGCGCGCAGCGAGCCCGCAAGAGGCTCCTTTTTCACTCGCCACGCTGTCGGTATGCCGGCGGTCAGGCTCCCGGCGCCGGTATGCACAAACATTTGGATGATGACATACCATATATATAAAAGGCCTTTTACGTTTTACTTCTTAATATCCCCACTGCTCTTGGTATACAGTATATGCCATTTTAGAAGTGCCTGGGCCTCATGGAAAAAATGAGTTCCTCTATATGTCATCATGAAGTCATGCCCACTGCTACAGTATGCCTAGTCAATCTCTTATCAGTATCCAATAGCTCTAAGTCAGTGGTTCCCAAACTTTCTTGAATCATGGCACCCACATTTTTTTCACAGCAGCCCTAGGATAAGTTTTACATTGATAAATATGTAAAAAAAAAATATTAAATTAAGTAAATTGTGCCTACCTGTCATCCTTAGGTTCTGTTATGTGGTGGTGTACGGTTGTGATTCTGATTGTTGACATGTTTTATGATTGGCAGCCACTAGCACTGGTTTTGTCTATCACTTCGACTATAAATAATTTGATTTGGTTCTGGGCCACCAACCTGCGGCCCCCCTACATGAGCCTCGCAGCACCCCAGGGTGCCTAGGCACACAGTTTGAGAACCACTGATCTAAGTACTAACTGCATGAGTAACAAACTGGCACATTAGTCTATTATATTTACAGTTATTTTATCCCCATTATTTTTCAAATAAAATAACTGCCAAGATAAATTGTATATGAAATCAAACATGTTTTTTTACTTTGTGACACCTTTTCCCTCTGTGACAGCCTTTTTCAGAGATAATACAATTGATGTTTAAAATAATAAGATTTTACTCACCGGTAAATCTATTTCTCGTAGTCCGTAGTGGATGCTGGGAACTCCGAAAGGACCATGGGGAATAGCGGCTCCGCAGGAGACTGGGCACAACTAAAAGAACGCTTTTAGACTACCTGGTGTGCACTGGCTCCTCCCACTATGACCCTCCTCCAAGCCTCAGTTAGGATACTGTGCCCGGAAGAGCTGACACAATAAGGAAGGATTTTGAATCCCGGGTAAGACTCATACCAGCCACACCAATCACACCGTATAACTCGTGATACCATATCCAGTTAACAGTATGAAACATAACTGAGCCTCTCAACAGATGGCTCATAACAATAACCCTTTAGTTAACAACAACTATATACAAGTATTGCAGACAATCCGCACTTGGGATGGGCGCCCAGCATCCACTACGGACTACGAGAAATAGATTTACCGGTGAGTAAAATCTTATTTTCTCTAACGTCCTAGTGGATGCTGGGAACTCCGAAAGGACCATGGGGATTATACCAAAGCTCCCAAACGGGCGGGAGAGTGCGGATGACTCTGCAGCACCGAATGAGAGAACTCAAGGTCCTCCTCAGCCAGGGTATCAAATTTGTAGAATTTAGCAAACGTGTTTGCCCCTGACCAAGTTACAGCTCGGCAAAGTTGTAAAGCCGAGACCCCTCGGGCAGCCGCCCAAGGTGAGCCCACTTTCCTCGTGGAATGGGCTTTTACTGATTTAGGATGCGGCAATCCAGCCGCAGAATGCTCCAGCTGAATTGTGCTACAAATTCAGCGAGCAATAGTCTGCTTAGAAGCAGGAGCACCTATTTTGTTGGGTGCCTACAGGATAAAAAGCGAGTCAGTTTTCCTGACTCCAGCCATCCTGGAAATATAATTTTTTAAGGCCCTGACTACGTCCAGTAACTTGGAATCTTCCAAGTCCCTAGTAGCCGCAGGCACTACAATAGGTTGGTTCAAGTGAAAAGCTGATACCACCTTAGGGAGAAACTGGGGACGAGTCCTCAATTCTGCCCTATCCATATGGAAAATCAGATAAGGGCTTTTACCTGATAAAGCCGCCCATTCTGACACACGCCTGGCCGAAGCCAAGGCCAATAACATGACCACTTTCCACGTGAGATATTTCAAATCCACAGTTTTAAGTGGCTCAAACCAATGTGATTTTAGGAAACTCAACACCACGTTGAGATCCCAAGGTGCCACAGGAGGCACAAAAGGGGGCTGAATATGTAGCACTCCCTTTACAATGTCTGAACTCCAGGCAGTGAAGCCAGTTCTTTCTGGAAGAAAATCGACAGAGCCGAAATCTGGACCTTAATGGAACCCAAGTTTAGGTCCATAGTCACTCCTGACTGTAGGAAGTGCAGAAAACGACCCAGCTGAAATTCCTCTGTTGGGGCCTTCCTGGCCTCACACCAAGCAACATATTTTCGCCAAATACGGTGATAATGGTTTGCGGTTACTTCTTTCCTGGCTTTTATCAGCGTAGGAATGGACTTCCTCCGGAATGCCCTTTTCCTTTAGGATCCGGAATTCAACCGCCATGCCGCCAAACGCAGCCGCGGTAAGTCTTGGAACAGACAGGGCCCCTGCTGTAGCAGATCCTGTCTGAGCGGTAGAGGCCATGGGTCCTCTGATATAATTTCTTGAAGTTCTGGGTACCAAGCTCTTCTTGGCCCATCCGGAACCACGAGTATCGTTCTTACTCCTCGTTTTCTTATTATTCTCAGTACCTTTGGTATGAGAGGCAGAGGAGGGAATACATAAACCGACTGGTACACCCACGGTGTCACTAGAGCGTCCACAGCTATTGCCTGAGGGTCCCTTGACCTGGCGCAATATCTAGTTTTTTGTTTAGGCGGGACGCCATCATGTCCACCTGTGGCCTTTCCCAA